>NW_026000174.1:37009922-37062233 GCF_001458135.2 Marmota marmota marmota | reverse complement strand
TGGGGGGCGGCTCTGCCCCTCAGCAGGCCGCTGGGCCTGCTCTGTGGGTGGTCACAGTTCCCTCTACCTTTCCAGCGCAGGGGGAGGGGGCGGCTCTGCCTCTCAGCAGGCCGCTGCTCCTCTTCTGCCAGTGGGTCGCAGGCCCGCCTACCTTGCAGGAGTGATTGGAAGCTCTGTCCCGCCGGGGGCCACTGAGCCTTTTCTGCCGGTGGTCACCGTTCCGCCTACCTGGCAGGCGCTGGGGGTGGGGGGCGGCTCTGCCCCTCAGCAGGCCACTGGGCCTGCTCTGTGAATGGTCACAGTTCCCTCTACCTTGCCGGCGCAGGGGGAGGGGGCCTACCTAAGCTTCTTACCAGTAAAACAGAATAACAAAATATATTTATGGAATATATCTCATAAATCTATAGCAAGAATTAAATAAACTTTTATAAGACCTAACACATAATGTATGCACTGAAAAAGTTAGCTTTAACAATAATATTTCTCTACAAAATAGGAGGAAACATCAACTGCTGTAATTGCTAAAGTGGTAACAGATGTTTGATCAATTTGAAAAAAGACTTGAAATACCTTCTAAAGCATGATGATAGTAGGCTGGGCGAAAGATTGTATTACTGATATTACTTAGGATCACAGGAGCAGGACTGATAGAGTTTAGGTGCTTTGATTATTATTTTTATATTTCTTTAGATATCACATCAACTTGTTGCCTGAATTGAGACTTCCGCCACACAGTACCTCCCTACTCTATTCACTAGAAATAGCTATCATGGAATGTTAGGAAGCAAACAGACTGGGAATGAGACTTTTCCAGGCAGAGCTTGAATATTACCTGATGTTGTTCACTATAAATTCATAGTAAACCATACTAATCCCCAATAGTAAAATATAGTGAATCAAGGAATGGAGGGGAAAATGCATAATTAGGATGGCTGGGGCTTAGTTTCAGTAGATAAGTTAAGGTTTAGAAGTTTGGATCAAAAGGATGACAGTACAGAAACAAGGTAACACTGAATCTAAATCCATATGTAGAGAAAGTGTAAAATAAATAAAAGGATATACAAAGACCCTACATTAAAGAAAAGCGGCCTCTACTTTTTAACCAAACCATGAATTATAGAGATACGGGTGGGAAATTAAGAGTATATATTTGTATGGAGCAATGTCCCAAAACCTAAGGATTCACCTTCTCCCACAATAAAAGTGGGTTTTGTCACAGCCACAGTGTCAGAAAGTGAGAAATTCCGAGGGACAAGATGGGTCATTGATCAGCCACAGGTACTGTCAGGCAAATAGGGGTTCAAAGACAGCACACATAAAATTAGTTTAGTGGGGTGGGACAAAGTTAAGGGTTCAGAAACATGGCTATCCTGTTTATCACACTTAGTTAAGGATATATTCCTCATCATAGCAGCAATGCTGCAAGGGAAAACGTCTCAAATTATAACATATTAAATAAAAAACATAACTAGTGAAAATGTTCTCCCCTGTATGTAAATCAGTGATTTTATATAATGCAAATTTGAAATTATGAACAATTTTATGGGGAAATCTTCCACTCCTAGTAGACTTTCTTTCTAAATACAGTTTCAAAATAGAGGCAAATGATTCTACTGTGAATTGTTTTCAGCTTATGTTTTTTTTTAACTGAATAATTCCATACACACATTCATATGTTTGTATTCTTTCCGCACTGTTCTAATACCCTACTTGTTCCTCTTTGTCCTTTGGTCAAATATTGTAGTAACAAAATTTCAAGGACATTTGTCTTGACAAGTTTGCTATGTTCAGGACTAAATGAACAGAGATGGGCCAACACCACATTACTCTTTTCACTTTCACAAAAATAATAAAATTAACTGATGGAGAAGGCTTAGAAATGGGACAAATACCAAATAAATCAAGACATTCAAATTATCAGATTTATAGTGAACGAAGAGTTTAACTTCTCTTACAATTTTATTCAAAATAATTTTAAATGTTGAACACAAAATGTGTGTGTGTGTGTGTGTGTGTGTGTTCAGACCAACAATTGTTCTGTTGTGGTATCATTAGTTTTTGAGTGTCATTAAAGAGAATTTTGAATAATGAAAAAAAAATCAATTCCCTAAAACTGTCTCAACTTGGCTTGTTAGTCAGTGATCAATTAAGCTGAAAATAATTCAAGGTCAAAATGGTCTTCCTGTCCATATCAACTTTTCAGCTCTTTTATGTGCTGTATTTATCACCATTTTCATTTAAGTGCTTTCTGATAGATTTTATAGAGGATTTTTAATGCCTTTTCTCACCTGTAAGTGATAAGTGTTTGATTGCTTTTAAAGAATTGTCATATTTCAAACAATGTCATTATAAGTTATAATTTTGTAGTCATTTAGAATGCAGGATTGTTTAAATGATAACCAAGAATCTTTCTAATAGAACGTTATACAGGGATTCATTTTCTTAGGCATAAAGGATTAGAATCATATATTTTGCAATCCAAAAGAAAAATTTTTTAATCTCCTGATAATAAAACATGACTCTGCCAAGTGTTAACTAAATGCCTTTAAAAAATGACTCAAACTTTTTGAAGTTCATTGCCCTTTAATTCTCTACAAATGAGGATATCATAGAACCAGACAAATTCTCATAAGAAATAAAAACTAAATCATTCATCACAATGAGTGATAAGATCTGATATACATTTAATGTTTACCATGGCTCAGACATTTTGGTAGCATATCAGGTGCATAAAAGTATTAAATCTTCCTCTCAACATTAGTAGGTAGCTGGGATTATAATTTCAGCTATCCAGGGAAAATAACAGAAAAATCAGAAATATTGGGTAACTTGCCTAAACTCACACAGCTAATATGCAGCACATCAGGGAACTAAATATATATTTATATACTACAAAACTTGTACATTTTGACGCTGCCTTTTATGTTATATGGAGGTTTATTCATGATAAAGCCTCAAGAAATATTCTCCAAGATTCAACATCACAATTTCAAGTTACCTTTTATGGAAATTTAAGTGCCACACACACACACACAAAAAAAAAAAGCAGAGAAGCTTTATCTTACAAATCCTAAAATAAATAAATAAATAAATTAGACTCCAAATCATAATGATTATTCATCCCATCATGAAAGTTATTTGCACCATGCAAACTGATGTAATTGTTATAAGTAGATTGGTGACCAAGAATGGATGCTTCCCTATCCTCTTGGAACTTGAAATCTATTGAGAAAGTCACACAATATATATTCATGTGATAAATTTTAGAGTAGATAATAAAAATAGTAATAAAATATGAAAGACTACAGGGATGTATACAATCAAAATTCCCTAGAAGTAGTGATATTTGAAGATGATACTAAAAGATGCAGATGGGCTAGTGGGTTTCTTATCATACATTAGAAAAAGAGTTGGTGTGTGATTGAATGTGGCTGGTTTTGAGGTAAGAGAGCAATAAAAGGGCTAAATCAAAAGGGCCTCAGGGATATCAGAGATAGAGATTGCAGAGGCAATGTCTCTGTATAATGTTTTATGCCAGTCTAGAAGAAAGACTACTTTTCATGAGAGATTTTATATACATCACTTAAATTCCTTATCATCTTTTTATGAGTTTCTGAGAAAGAATTAGCATACGCTGCAATAGATGAACTGCTCACAGTTAAAAAAAATAGAATAATCCCTGATAGTTTTTATAAGACAAAATATTTGGAAGCAAGCAGACTTTCTTTTTCAATTTGTGTTTTTTCCTTAGTTACATCTTAAGATCTACATTTGCCATTGATATATACACATTTAAAAGGACTAGTTTATATATTTAGATAAATTAGCATAAAATATTCTTGTAATATTATAATCATTATCAGCATCAGCACATTCATTGTTATTGTAGAAACTGCCACAATTTATTAAAAATCCAATACATACTCAGGATTGTGTTTTATGTGTGTATCTGTACACATACACATTCATATATATTTTTATATTATAATTTCCACATGTAATCCACAAGCATGTCAGAGTCTTCATTATTATTTACCTTCCAAAGATGAACAAATTTAACTTGGGGAATGTTGTGGAAATTTTCAAGACATATAACCACCAAATATATGTACATATCAATATATATATGTGTGTGTGTGTGTGTGTGTGTATCAACTATAAATCAGATCAATCTAACTTCAGTGCTTATAATACTAGTAATGTTTAGTGCCTGGTTATATATTGCTATAGACAATGAAATAACAGATGTCAGTGAGGATTCAAGGGGAAATTATGAATATATTCTATATGGTTGAGTTGAAAGTTTTGGTTTGGTCATATTAACAATTCAGGCCTAAGTTCCTGGGGAGTAGGGGAGAAGGATCAGTAATTACGTCTTTGAGAAATTAAGAAAGCCCAACTCCAGTTCAGAAGGGAAAAAATAACCAAGACCAGATATGGAAATAGTGATCCAGGAGTATGGTTCCCACAAGATGTCAGATGTAGAACAATGAACCATTACTAGTAGGGCTATTTCTGTGACCCACAGAACTCTCTGCAATACTTGAAATAGTCATATTAGTATACTGATGAGTTTGACCACTCATAAAATGTATTTCAAAATATAAGAACAAAAGAAATATAAGGCTTATCTCACTTAGCTGTTGTATATTATGAATGAGGTAAAGTACTCCAAGGATGCTGTGCAATGGTGATCTGGTCTGGAAAAATTCAAAAGATTGGCAGTTTATGAAAGGTTAAAGCTTATTTAAAAAAAAGAATCACACTTTTACTATTTTTGATGATATCACCATTTCACAGGATCATATAATATCCCTCCATTTCTTAGATCATATTGGATCTGTCATTCTTAATTCTGATACTTAAATGTTGAGACTCACTGGAAACTAAAATTGCTGTTGTGTAAAAAATAATGGAAGCCCTAAAAGGAATAGATTTCTATAATATCTAAGATAAAATAATGAAACGATCATATACCTTGAATGCTAACAGGGATCCACTTGAAGTACTGCATGGCAATACAAAAATTAGGTAATATCACTGCTCTCATTTTTTTAATAAGAAATTTGAGGAGAAGATTGTATGTGTCACCTGATTACCAAAAGACTGCAAGCAAAAGGTGAAGCAGGAATTCAAGATTAACTAAATCTTGAAATTAAATATTAAATATATATTTCTTTGTTGCCATGTCTCTAGCACTAGTAAACTGTATGGAAAATTCTCCACTGACAAAGATTTTCCCCTGACAACACCTGTTGGTTAGCACATTTAGGAAGGACATTAAAACTATTGCATTAACAGATTAATTTATCAATGTATTTATTTACATGGTGATAAGACCACTTAACAGGGGATCTATCCTCCTGACACATTTTTCAAGTGTACAAAACAGTATCATGAAAGTACAATGTTGTATTGTCCAGCACTTATTCATCTTGTGTAACCAAAACTCTACCCCATTGAACAATAATCTCCACTTTCCCTTCCCTGCATTCATGGTAGCCATCATGCAATCTCTCCTCCTATGAATCTCACTATTTTAGAGACTTCATGCAAGTAGAGTGATGCTATTTGTCCTTCTCTGTCTTGCTTGTATTTTCTTACTTAGCATAATCTCTTACAAGTTCATTCCCAGAGTCACATATGACAGAATTTTCTTCCCTTTAAAGCTGAAAATACTTGGTTGTATGTTTTAAACATATTTTTATGCACTCATCCATCTATGGACACTTGGATTTTTCCACAATATTTTTCCATCTTTATTGGTACATGATAGCTGTACATATTGATGAAAATTTTGTCACATTTTCATACATATACACAATATAACAATATAATTTGGCCATCATCACTCCCTGTACTTACCCTTGCCCAATATCTTGACTATTGTGAATAATGCTGCAATGAACACAGGAATGCATCAATCTCTTTGAGATTCTGATTTTAGTTCTTTTGGATATATATCCAGAAGTAGTATTGTTAGATCATATGTAATTATGTTTTTAATTATATTTGAGGGACCTCTATATTGTTTACCATAGCAGCTCTGCAAATTTATATTCCAACTAATAGTGTCCAAGAGTTATATTTTCTTCACATCCTCACTAACTTTAATTATCTTTTGTAAAAGATTATAGTACTGGCATAAAAACAGACATGTACACCAAAGGAACAGACTACAAAACCCAGAAATAAACCTGAATATATGCAATCAACTGATCTTCTATGAGGGTTTTAAGAATGCACACTGGGAAAAGGATAGTATCTTCACCAAACAGTGCTTAGGAAATAGATATTCACATGCATAAGAATGATACTGAGCATTTTTTTTAATTTCATCTGAGCATTTGTTTTATGCTACATTATATAAAAATCAACCCAAAATGTCAAGATTGAAATGTAAGACCTGAACACTAAATTACCTAGAAGAAAATGTTGGAGGACAACTTCATGACATTGTTGTTGGCAATGATTCCTAAGATAGAACATGAAACACAAACACACATGCACATACACACAGAGTCATACTCAAAAAGGAAAAACATAATTAGACAAATGGTAGCACAAGAAACTAAGAAACTTCTCCATAACAATAAAAACAATTAAAAAAAGGAAAAAAAAAAGACAGGAAAAAAATTACAATCCACATATCTAAAGAGTTAGATTCCAAAGTATACAAGAAACTCTTACAACTCAATTTAATAACTCCAATTAAACACAATTTTAGATATGGGTAGAGGACTTAAATTAGAGCTGTCTCCAAAGAAGACATACAGATGTCCAACAGGTATAGGAAAACATACTGAGCATCACAAATTATCAGGAAAATTGAGATCACACAGAGATGTCACCTCACACTTTTTAGGATACATTTATTAATTCAACTGAATTCTTTAAAGTGTTTCCATAAACAATGATATGATCACAACTCCTGGTTCTGTTCTCCTCTCCTAGAGGTATGGGTGCGTTCTTCACCTAAAGTTGTCAGCTTGTGTTTGTAACACTTACCAGGGACCTCCAAAAAAAAAGGTGACAAGACTGAGGGATCTGCAAACACCCCAGGCCGTGATGGTCCTTTACTGTGGTAACACTCTCCAGGTGCAAATATGGTATTGATTCAACATGGAACAGCGGGTCTTAGTGTTTTCAGACCCATTGGAATTATCTCAGTGTGGGCTGGGGATGTGGCTTGAGCGGTAGTGCGCTCGCCTGGCATGCGTGCGACCCGGGCTCGATCCTCAGCGCCACATACAAACAGAGATGTTGTGCCCGCCGAAAACTAAAAAGTAAATGTTAAAAAATTCTCTCACTCTCTCTTTAAAAAAAAATTATCTCAGTGTTGCTTTGGGGAGCCTGGTTGCTCTGTGGAGACCTTATTTTCTTGTCTTTTGGCCTGTGGAATGATTTCTTTTCAGGCAGATGGTAAATAACAAAAGATGATGATGCAGGTAAATAATTCTCAGCACATAAAACAAGAAGTGGGGCATTTCGGACAGCAGGGTGAGAAAAAGAAAGGGACCTTTAATCCAGAAGACTAAGTTGTCCAGTACAATTCCTTGTTCTCTGAAGGCTAAAGATGGTGGCAGATACATTTTATTTACAAAAATGCTTTCAGAAAAACTCACTAGTATTAGCCAATGTATTCAAGCTTCAAGATGATAGTTCATTTATATTTCTGTTTAAAGGTTCTTTTCTTTGTTCATCCTATTTTCTGAGACGTCCCCTCTCTTTTTTCCCCCACTGTCTTCATTCTATGAGTAAACTGAGCCTTGGACAGATCAACATAGAGAGGCATAAACATAGGGATTATCACTCCTGGTTGTTGAATCCATGAAGGCAATGTCACTGATTACAAGAAAACCCTCCTCCCTGTGAAACATTGCTAATCTCTCACTCTGATTCCTTTTCTATTACTGTTTTTGTCTCTTTTTATGATGCCACTTATTTTCCAGATGTGTGAGGGAAACACAGGACTTTTGTTTCAGAAACATTAGTTCCTCATTTTCATCATTTATTCTTTGCCCCTTATAAGACTTTGAACATCACATTATATGAACTGCTGCATGCATTTGTCAAACTAGAATAATAATAGTTGTCTTACAAGTGTGAATGAATCTCAGGAAATAATCTATGTTGTCACACCTGTCATGGTTTCTGGTACCATAGAGAAAGCACTGATTTCCCCTTTCTCTTCCAGTTTATGTGTCTGTATGTGTGTTAGTCTCCTGAAAGGCATAAACTAACTTATGTCATCTGTTAATCACTTTTAACAAAAAATTATTAAATTTTTGGATGATTATTGAATAAATACATACATACTTGAAAACAATAAATTTAATGAACCAATAAAATTACATCATTATTATTTTATTAGTAGTATCTTTTATCAAACAATGTGACAATTCTTTATGGGAATTATTTCAATGTTTACACTGTTTGTTTCACTAAATACTCTTATCTGAACGTAGATGTCATATGAATATAAAGAACCTTAGCTTCCACATATCAGAGAAAACATTTGACCTTTGGTTTTTGAGGATTGGCTTACTTCACTTAGCATGATTGTCTACGGATCCATCTATTTTCTGGCAAATGTCATAAAGTCATCATTTACGGCTGAGTAATACTACATTGTGTATATACACCACATTTTCTTCCTCTTTTCATCTGTTGAAGGGCACCTAACTTGGTTCCATAGCTTAACTCTTGTGAATTGAGCTGCTTGAGGCAACACAATAAGGGGGGAGGTGGTTGGAGAATAGAAATTTAGTATTTTAGACAATGGGGAATGGAGGAAAGGGAAATGGGTTAGGAAAAGGAAAGACAGTGAAATGAATCTGACGTAATTTTCCTATGTACATATATGAAAACAGCACAGTGAATCCTATCATCATATACATCCATAAGAATGGAATCCTAACTAGAATAAGATATAGTCCATACTTGTATAATTATATCAAAATGGACTCTATTGTCATGTATAACTAAAAAGAACTGATAAATAAAAATATAATTAGTACAATAGATTTCCCTATTAGTGTTACTTTAGCTGTATCCTACATGTATTTATATGTTGTATTTTCATTCAGTTTTAAGTATTTTAAAGTTTACTTTGAGACTTCCTCATTGACCCATTGATTCTGTAAAAGTGTGTTGTTTAATTAAAAAAAAGTCATTGTTTTTGTCTTTTGAAATGCATTAGTTTGGCATTTAAGTTGAATTTATTATTGTTCCCTTGTTGTATGCAACATTTTTCCTGCTACTGGCTATATTTAAAATTTTATTTTTATTACTAGTTTAAGCAATCAGAAGTTATAGAAAGAAAATGAAGAACAACTTAAGGCGAGGAAAAATAGGAGTTGGAGATAGGAGTTAAATTGCCCTTGATGTTACTTTAAACACTGTTTCAACATTAGTGTTTAAAATAAATAATAATACTACGACTCACAAGGTTCCAGTGAGGGTCTCAGTGTTGAAAGCTGGCCATGCAACTGCATACTGCTGAAACATCATGTAGCTGACCATTTGAAGATATGTAAAGTAAAACATAGAGTCTGTTCCATGGAAACACAACCTGTTTTTATTGGTGACAGATATTGGAGAGTATATAGGAGAAAACATATTTTAAAATGCAGTGTTTCCTCAAACACAAATTGGACACATTTGCAAAGATTAGGAGATAACGAATGGAAATAGAAGCTACCCTAAGAACTGTATCATGAAACCTGAGTAACCTGTGCACAGTGCTTTTGGTCCTGATTTTTTTCTGTGAAAATTAAGTGCATGAAAACTTCAGAGAGGTCAGAGACATGAAATACAATTTATGTTTATGTCTAATGTAGGCATCTCTTTTAAGACATCTGTTCATATATATGAGCCAAAATGTCTGATTTTCCATTTTGATTATTAAAATTTTTCACTTATTTTCATGTTAACTATATGATTTCAATAACAGGATAAGAGAAACTTGTTATTATGATTTTCCTAGAGTTTATATTAATAGTTGTATTGAACATTTTGCAAAATTTCACTAAAACCCTTTCTTAAATAAAATACTTTCCATTTCTATATTTTCACAGAATACTATAATGAGAAAAATTCCCTACTAATGTTGTTTTTGCCATATGGAGATTAGTGTATTTTATTTCTATTTCTATTTGGTATAATGATTTGCATATTATCTTGTATCTAGTTTTCTTATCTTGTTCATTTAATTCTTGATATCACCTTTTTTATTCTATATCAAGGTTCACAAGGTTAGTGCTATGAATGATACTAATTATTATTTTTTCACAGTTTATAGTTCACTTTTATTCATTTTTTAAAAATATTTATTTTTTAGTTGTAATTGGAAACAATATTTTATTTCACTTATTTATTTTTAAGTGGTGCTGAGGATCGAACCCAGGGTCTTGCATGTGTGAGGCGAGCGCTCTACCGCTGAGCCACAACTCCAGCCCCTATAATTCATTTTTAGATAGAATCAGAATTTTTACAGTACTCTTGTGAGATGTGTTATAGTTATTATTATTAATTTTACAAAAGTGAATATTACCAAATTAGAATGTAATGACCTAACTACTGCCTTCAAGAACATATTCTATAGTTTCAGAAATAAATTAAATAGAAATTCAATATAGAGGGCTTAAAGAATGTTGGGATAATTTGAGGTTTCAGGGATTAAGAAAATTTTTTTGGATTCCAAACCCAAAATAATATGTGTGAAAGCCAAAGTCAAGCTGCTGGGTATAGCATTGCTAATCTCTATAGAAGGTAGATATAAAATATATCAGTTCGGTTGTAGTATGGTGTTTGTGCTACAGATCATGGAATTGTGACTGAGGTCAGATGTTAATTTTTTAAAAACTGATTGATCCATTATTCTTCAATGCCAGGATAATGATTTTAAGCTTATACTTAAAACAGCTACAAATAAGTAAGAACTATACATTTGTTAGTCACCAGCATAGGCAATTAACATAAACTTTTTCATTTACACTTCTCAATAAAACCAATAAGGTCGGTGATATTGTCCTCATTATTGTTGGCATATCACTCAGTGAGATAAGGGAAAATAGTTGCATGGAAGATAGAAATTTACCTATTAAATATGTGTATTTACCTGGGAACACTTAAAGGCAGAATGTTACTGATGACAATCAAAACTGCTTTAAAATGTAGAAGGAAATATTAAGTGTGAAAGAAGAATTTAGGGAAAACAAATATATATATATATATATATATATATATATATATATATATATACATATACATATACATATATATATATATATATACACACACACACATACATATATCATGTAAATAAAAATANTATATATATATATATATATATATATATATATATATATATACATATACATATACATATATATATATATATATACACACACACACATACATATATCATGTAAATAAAAATACATATATCTGTGTATCAGGAAGCAAAGGTAAAAGCTAGGAGAAAGGTAGCACTCAGGGAAAAGACCAGATATAGAACACTTATTATAAAATGTGGTTACAGGATGGCACTGGAAGACTTGTTAATATCTCATAAGCATTTAAGTGGTTACCTCTTAGGCATTTTCTTATAGGCAAAACAACTCATTTGAATTTTGTGGCACAGGGTAGAAATGTGAGTGTCTTGGATAGATTTCTGTGTGACATATTTTGCCTCATGGACAAATGCATTTTGTTACATAGGAACCCCATACATTTCTAAGGGAACTGTCCCAGCTTGCACTGAAATAAAAATTGTGTCACTTTTGAGATCCAAAATTTCCATATGTAGTAAGTAGACTGAGAAAGTCACCTAACTGAAAATCCATGCCATTTCTAATAGACAGAGAAGGACGACTCAGAGGACATTGTCTCAAACCCAAAGGACAGAACCAGGAAACATGCAGAATAATAAATTAAGGACAGTTCCCATATGAGCATGAATCAGAGCAAACTTCCTGCATCTGAAGTCAGAAACTCTGGCACCATTTGCCTGTCTGGACTTCATAATTACTGAGAAACATAGTGCCACACACAATCTTTTAGTTTATGGTGGTTATCCTGCTTCTGCCTCAACATTGTGTATTGTCCGTTTAAGGTTAATTAGTTTGTCATTTTAGAGAAGTAATTGCAAGATTTAGAGTAATAAAATTCTCATACACATCTGCAATTAAAGCAAATTCCAAGATACCAGATGTTGATCTCATCCCATAATGAAATGGCCCTACCAAAGAAGAGTGAGAGTAAGTATTCTAAAAGTGGGAAAGCCATTTATTTTACCACAAGAAGGTTGATTGTGGGAGATTGCTCTTTAGGTGTTTGTTGGCATTTTTCATCTCCATGGGTATACTTGACACTCGTCCCATTCAAAGGTGATATCTACTTTTCCTCCTCCTTAATAAGAACTGTCTCTATGAACTTGCCATAGCAAGTGCAGTATGGCCAGTTGTACTAATCCTCTCTCTAGCCCTTGTAAGACCTGGCGATGTCTGCTTTCATGATCTTGAACTCAGATGATAAAGAAGCAGAGTCCAAGTAGGGAAGAACTGAGGAATCCAAGTAAAAATTAATTCTTATTGGAAGATGTGAAGAGAAATGTTCTCATCTTCTAGCCCCACCCCATGCATCAGCTCAATGCTATCACACAATGATCCTAGTCAATGTGACATGGAGAAGAAGAACCATTAGTCAACACAAGCAACATAGGAAACCACTAAACACTTAAGCCATTCCATTTGGATTGGTGTCTTATACAATAAACAAACAAACAAAAATACTTTGTGTTTTATCTCTCAATTGTTAGTGGTTTATTATTTCTCTCAAATCTATTGGTTAAAATTCTTAAGTGCCACCAAAATAAGATAATAAACTATAATGAAATCTTATTCAATTTCATAAATTGCTATTCAAAATTTCTGAGTTCAAATATGTCTTGGCAAATAAAAAGTTATTACATGTCTTCTTGGTTCTTTGGCTAATACTGTGCTATAGAAGAATGAAAAGGGGACAAAATTCACTTTGTGAGCTGAAATGGCATTCTAACTTCAGATGATTTATTTGGGGAAAACCCATTCTTCTTGCCTTTCTCTGTTCTTCACCTTCCAACATTACACTCCCAGTAGTGCCTGCATTTGCCTCTTACCACTTCAACATATTCCATCTAAATTTACCTCAACTTATGTCTGCAGTTACTCCTTACCAGGTTTCAGTGTGCAACTTCAGGTGGTGACCAACAAGACAAAGCATCCCACTTCAGATTAACTCTAGGCTTTTACTTCTGGTTAAACAAACGAACAAACAACAACAAAATAAGACTTGGTATTTTGAAAGAAAGGAATCAATTTTCTTTTGGAAAACCAAAATTTCAGAAACTATGCATGATTGGTATATAAAATTGTACATCTAACTAAATCTTAAATCTTTTTACTTAAGACATACCTTCTTGATAAGTTCTGATTTATAACCAATAACCCCTAAATGCAATGCTTTGTCATGGTTGGGAACTAAAATATACCCAAAGGCCATGCATTGAACATATGGGCACCAGCATGGGGAGTAGGAAGTGGGGCCATGGTGGGCACATGGGCAAATGGGCACATGGTGAACACATGGGCACCAGCATGGAAGGTCATAGAAAGTGTGGCCTACAGGAAGGAAATCTGCTCATTGGAAGCATTCACTGAATAGGTTTTTGAGACACCAGCACATTCCCCCTCATTCTATGCTTCCTTGCCACTCAACAAGATATTTGCCTCACTGCATGATGAATACAACAGGACCGAGCAAACAGAGGCTAAAACCTCCATAACATAGAGCCAAAATAAATCTTTCCTCCCTTAAGTCAATTTTCTAGGGCTTTTTTTCCACAGCGACAGAAAGCTAACACAGGCCTTAAAACAATAAGGATTTTACTGTACCATGTCTACTATTTCTATGGTGGGGTTAAAAATTAAGGTCAGGTCAGGTGCAGTGTTGCATACCCAAAATCCCAGTGGTCCAGGAGGCTGAGATAGAAAGATCACAAGTTCAAAGCTGGCCTCAATAACTTAGTGAGACCCTAAGCAACTAAGTGAGACCCTGTCTCAAAACAAAACAAAACAAAAAAATGAAAAGAGCCTGGGGATGTATCTCCACGTTAAAGAACCTTAGGGGTCAATCTCTAGTACCAAAAGAAATAACTAAATAAATATACAAAATAAAAAAAAAATTCTAGGTTAAATAAAAAAAAATTCTGTGCTAGTTAATTTTTTTCCCCTTACATGATATTGATTAAAATTGCTTTGTGCTATCTAGTTGGAGTGTCTATGCATGCTGTTCCCAGAATAAGTGGACTTCTTACCCGATAGACCACTTATCTCACAGAGAGCTCATTAAAGTGGGAAACTGAAACTTCTTATATCATGATCCTTAAACTCATGTAGCCTTTCTTCTTCATCATTTTATTTATCTAAGAAATTTAGAGCATTTCACAACCCTGAATATTAGAAGTGTCAAATAATGTGTAACTTTATTAAACAAACAAAGAAAAAAATTACTTTCATTGCAAAGTATTGGGAGTAGTACATAGTTCTAAAACTGACCAACTGAGGCTATAAAAAGATGGGTAAAAAAAACAGGTATTGCCATAAAGTTTTTGATAATACGTAACAATGGATACAGTGCCCAGGTGTTAAGGGTAATTTCTTTTCTATAATAGCTTGTACTACAAATCCACCTCCAGTGTGTATGGGTTTCTTTGCTACACATCATTGCTAGCATTTGTCATTATTTTTTTTAAAAATATCCATTATTACTGTAGTGAGATCAGATCTCATTGTGGTTTTAATTGACATTTCCATAATGGCTAAGATATTTATATTTTCTTCATATATTTATTAGCCATCTGCATATCTTCTTTTTTCAAATGTTTATTCAGATCATTTGCCCATTTTTTGACTGGCTTATTTGTTGTTTGATGTTTTTTTGAGATTGTATGCATTTTAAATATTCATTGTTAATCAGATGAGCAGCTGCAAAGGATTTTCTGCTACTCTGTGAGTTGTCTCTTCACTCTTGATTGTTTTCTTTACAGTGCACACAATCTTTAATTTGATATAATCCCATTATTGATTCTTGTCTTTATTTCCTGGGCTATTGGAATCCTATTCAAGAAATCAACACCTCTGCTAATATCTTGAAATATTTCTCCTATATTTCTTTAGTGTTTGGGGTCTTACATTAAGGTCTTTAATCCACTTTGAATTGATGAGTTTATTTGTGGATAAATTAAAGTAAATAAAACTAGAGATGAAAAAGAAATGTTTCAGAATAGACCACTGAAATTGTTAGGATCATTAGGGGATTTTTAAAAAATTCAATGTGCTAATAAATTTGAAACCTTGGAAGAAAGGAACAAATTTCTGGATACAGATAACCTTCAAAAATCAAACTACAAGGATATAAGAAAAATCTAAATAGATCAACAACAAGCAAATAAATTGAAGCAGTAATAAAAAATCTCTGAACAAAGAAAAGCCAGGCACCAGATGGGTTCACTGCTGAATTTTACCAGACTTTTAAAGAACAACTAATCCCAACATCCTCAAAGTAGTCCATAAAATAGAAGGGAAAGGAACTCTTTCAAATTCATTCCATGAAGCCAGTATTACTGCAATACATGAGCCTATTAAGAATACATCTGGGAAAGGAAACTGTCAACCAGTATCCCTGATAAACAAAGTGAAAAATTCCTCAATAAAATACTTACCAACAAATTCAACTGCAAATTAAAAATACCACACATATGGTTTTATTCTGGAGATGCAAGGTTGTTTCAGCAGGAGCAAATCAATACATGTAATACACCATATAAATCATTCCAACAGATGTAGAAAATGTCTCTGATACAACTCAACAACCCTTTATGATAAAAGTCCTGAATAGGTTAGATATAGGAAGATTATAACTTAACATGATAAAGGCTGTATATGACAAATACATAACCAACATTATATTAAGTTGGGAAGGATACAGAACATTTCCTCTACAATCAGGAACAATCAAAGGGTGTCTTCTCAATACTGTTATTCAATATGGAGCTTGTAATTTTAGCCAGATTAATTAGATAAGAGAAACAAATGAAAGGACATAACTACTAAAGGAGGAAGTTAAATAATCCCTGTATTAGATGACATGTTTCTATATTTAGAAGTCCCTAAATATGTTATCAAGACACTTGGAACTGGTTTTTAAAAATTTAGTAATGTAACAGGAAACAAAGTCAATATAGAAAAACTGGTAGCTTTACTATATACCAATAATGAACTGACTGGCAAAGAAATCTGGAAAGCAATCATTTTCACAACAGCACAAAAACCAACAAAATACAGAGGAATAAACAAAATGAGGAGATGAAAGACCTCAACAATGAATATTAGAAAAGAAGTTGGAAGGACTTCTCATGTTCGTATATTGGCAAATTTAATATTGTTAGAATGGCCTTATAGCTAAAAGAGATATACAAAGTCAGTGCAATCCCTATCACAATTCAATTATTTACATAACTAGAAGAAACAATTGCAAAGTTAATATGTAAAGGCAGAATACCTTGGATAGGCAAAGCAATCTGCACAAGAAAACAATGTCAAAGCCATTGCAATATCTGATTTCAAAATAGACAACAGAGCCATATAACAAAAATGTCATAGACTTGGACTACAATAGATATGTAGAACAATGAAATAGAAAAGAGATTCCAGATATAAAACTGTGTAACTGCAACCAACTAGCCCTTGACAAACCTCCACAAAACACATGTTGAAAAAAGGATCCACTTCAAGAAATGGTGCTGGGAAAACTAGTGTTTCTTCTTTGAGGAATGTCTATTTATATGTAAATCTATCTCCTGCTAATTTGTCACCTGAACTGTTTTTTTTTTTTTTTTAATATTGGGGTTTTTTTGTGGGGGGGGAGGTTCTTATAAATCCTTGCTATTAATTCTTTATCAATGTATAGTTTGAAAATATTTTCCCCCATTCTGTAGGTTTTCTCCTCATTCAGTTGATTATTTCTTTTTCTGTGTAAAGGGTTTCTAGTTAGCTATAATCCCACACACCTATTTTTGCTTTTATTTCCCATACTTTGGGGCCATGTCCAAAAATCTTGCCCATTTCAATGTTCCAAAATATTTTCTTTGTATTTCCTTCTACTTGATTTAATAGTTTCAGGTGTTACAATGAAGTTTAATGCATTTTGCATTGATTTTGTGACTGGTAAGAGATAGGGCTTAGTTTCATTTTTCTGCATGCAGATATCCAATTTTCCCAGGAGCAACTTTTGAAAATGCTTTTCTTTCCCCAATGTGTTTCCTTACCCATTCATCAAAAACCAATTGGTTGTAGATGTGTGGGTTCATTTATAGTCTCTCTATTATTTTCCATTTGTCTCTGTGTTTGATTTAATGCCAATATCATGCTGGTTTTTGTATTACAACTTTGCAGAATATTTTAAAGTCACAGAGAATAGTGTCCCAAATTTTTCTTTTTATTCAATGTCTTTAGGTATTCTGAGTTTCTTGTGGATTTATTTAAAGTTTTGAATTATTTTTTTGTCTAGTTTTTTTTTTTAATAATGCCATGCATTTTTATTAGAATAGCTATGAATCACTTTAGGTACTGTGTATCTTTTAACAATATTGATTCTTCACAATCATAAACCTGGAATGTATGATCATGGTTTTAATATTTTTATTAAACAAGAACTTCAAACATGTTTTATTTTTATACCACTTAAGACTAAGTAGTGAAGTGACATTCTAAAAATAAAATTCTATATTTTACCCCATGTCTTGTATAAAAAATGTTATTAATAATTTTAATTGCATGATTACTTTCACACATAAATATTACCTGTATTAAAACTTATGCTAATATCATCTTATATTTCAGCTTAAATATTGTGAAAATTATAACTCTCTAAAGTATATTTTTCTCTTTCTTAATCTTCTTTATTGTACCCTTAATACAGCAGGTAATTTTGCAAACTGTCCTTGATTTTTTTTTCGTACTTTTGCAAACTACTCTAAAAATAGTGTTATAGTTAAGATGATATGAAAGTTTTATTGAGGAAAATCACTGCAATGCTCCCCAGTATTATCTTACTTCTTTGACAATAAGAAGCAGAAGTCTATTTTTAACACTCCACAGTAGGTAGGTCAGATATATTGTTTAGGTAGACACCAGATGTATTGGGCAATTTTCTCACTATTCTGCTACTTGAAATAATTCTTTTGTGCTTCTAGACATGCTTTACTTCTGGCTTTTCTACCACGAAACATCTTGAGACTCTTCACTTCAGCTTATGTAAGTCATCTATACTGAACTGTGTTTTGCCTTTTTTTTTCAATCACTTTATTTTTTTCTCAGAATACTTGACATGTAATCCTTAGATAATATACCAAAACATAAAATTAGGATAGAAACTATTTTTGAATTCTATAAAAGCATTCGGTGAATGACTAAGCATACAAAAAACAAGTGCAGTTCTAATAAGACAAAGAAGATTTGTTGGAAACACAGAAGAGTCTAATGAAACATCCTGAACTTCAGAAAGAATGAATGATCCAACATTGCATAGCATCTTTTCTGTGCCCTTTACTGCTCTACAAAATCAAAATATTTAATTGGATCACACTTGTCCCTCCAAACCACAATAATAACCTGGATATTTTTATATTCCTACTTTAACACGAGATCAAGCTCAAATCACGAAAATCACCCAGCAAAGTATCATGCTAAGCTGAAATTGAAAGCAAGATCTCTCTGACTCCAAATGAAGATCATGTGATTTCCTTTTTCATCTTAATGAAATGGGTAAAAGTAATTTCCAACTTCTGAAAGTTCAAAATAAGAACGATTCTTGAAGAAGTTTCTCTCTAGGAAGGTTTAATTGTATTTTAATTATACTGCATCCAAAAATATTAAAGCACAAGCACATATTATGCCAGAGAATTTTGACTTTGATTTCTTATTATTCATTAAAAACATGTGTTGTTTAATGATTTGTTGTTATTCATAAAAACAAATGATGTTAATTGAATAATTTCTATGTATATCATATATTGTACATATCTTACCTGTAGCCAGCACAGGCTATGGGAGCTGGGTTCCCCTACATCAGAAATACAGCAAAAAATCATATGACACAGAAAATAGTTTTAAAGAGGTGGGGCAGGACAGCTCTTTGACCTTAAGGGTTGAGCTTCCACACTGGAAAGAGAGCGTGAGGGCCACTGTTTGCTTTATTTATATGGGTGAACTTCGAAGGCTTTCTACAGAATGTTCTTAGCCAAATAAGGTAGGAGGTGGGTTGTCCAGTTCCCAATGGGTCACACCCCACTCTGGAGCTATGAGATCCGTCTTTCTACAGAGGTCACAGACATTGCACAAGCCATTAAGTAGGAGCCACAAAATAGTTTTCAATGCCAAACCAAAATCTCCTTGGCTCCAAGGCTGAGTCAAGATGTTCAAATAGCTCAGGAGTGACTCCCCACGTTTATATCTGAATCTACCTATACGTGTATGTTTTTGCATATACACACATATACACACATATATACACATATACACACACATATATACATATGCACACATGTATATATACATACACACACATACACACATATACACACATATATACATATGCACACATGTATATACATATGTATACATACACACACGCATACACACACGCATACACACACGCATACACACATATATACATATGCACACATGTATATATACATATATATACATATACACACAGACACACACACACACATACACACACTCTCTAACCCCAATCTAGCACAATAAGGTAGTTATTACCTGCATATTATATGGGAGAATAAATACTTAGTGTTTCACCCAGGGTTATACAAGGTAATGAATAGAAAAGTCAGGTTTTTTGCATTTCACTTTATTGTCTTTTAGTGACTGATTTGTTTTCATGTGTGAAGAAGAGGGTGATGAGGCACAGACCTAGTACAGCTCACTAGCTTGGGCTTCTCTCAGGATAGTGTTTACTAGCATACTTTTGCATGAGTGTTTTAATTCTCAAAAATTAAAGCTTTGGCTTGGTGGCACAGGCCTATAATCTGAGCAACCTTGAAGGCTGAAGCAGAAGGATCAGAAGCTGAAGGTCAACCTCAGCAATTCAGCAAGGTCCTAACCAACTCAGTGAGACCCTGTCTCAAAATAAAAACATGAAAAGGAATGAGGCTGTGTAGCTCAGTGGTAAGGTGCCTCTAGGTCCAAACCCTAATACAAAAAAAATCATATATGTATATCTATATTACAGCTCTGAGACATAGAATTAATGTGTGAAACTATGTAGAGAAAAACCTTCAAGGCTGTCTAATACACTGCCTGCCAAATGTGTATAAAGGGATCTCAAAGTTTGACCCTGTAAATCTTGATCCCATTTACATTGGAGAATTTTCTTTTTATCTGTTTTATTGTTCTGGACTCTAAGATATGCCCATGTTGAAAAGGATGATCACTGCTAGAATAATGTATGCAGAGAAAACTAAACATATAATAAATATTTCAATGAAACGATTAGAAGACTGAGAGTTAGAGAAGCAAGGTCAAATAGCAAGAGGCAGAATAACTACTTAGGATCAGAAATAAATATTGCACATCCTTCTGATGTCCTTTAATTCAGTGCTACGTATCTGACAAGTTCCCTACTACTGTCACATTGCACTTTCTATTTTTACTAATTAACATCAGATTCTCTGATCACTGAGAGGCATTAAGCTTCTACAATGAAAATTTAAGAATCGCTGTATGTAATCATTAAGCAGCATGATTTCTATTGTAAGCAGTGGGTAACAAGAAGTACTTAAGTACATTTTACCAATATACAGCTTGCTTTCAATTTTGTAAATAAGCCAGATAGTTATGGAATATCTGCATCTTATGCCAATACATACAACCTATTAAAAAGTTAATTTATGAATTATCTGCAAATATAATATTATTTTGTCTCTCTTTCACACACACACACACACACACACACACACACACACAAGTACATTCACTCTTCCATAAGGTGTCTGAGTGGTTTATCACTGATCATTGTCTTATCTCTATAATCCTATGAAAAACTGTTTTTGTGCAGAGGAATCACAGTGTGACATTAAATAGAGATTTAAGCTTACATTGATAGCTTATATAAGCTAGAAAATATAGGTGTAGCTACTTCATACAGTTATGGAAATTGATTGATGAGAAGAAAATGATAAACAGGACTGTGGTGTTTTGATCGAGGTGATTTTGTTCTTTCATGTTACATAGAAGGAAATGGTTTTCTTTTTTTTTTATTCCCCAAATGGAGGCTCATCTTTATCTCAAAGGCAATTAGGTGAACTAAAATCACAGAAAAAATGATTCTACCAATGTCAATGTGAATTTACAAACACAAAGAGATAAGAGCAATGAATAGAGCAGAGATATAAAGAGGTATCAAAAATATGCAAATTCAAAAGAAAGTCTTTCTCAGTTTTATAAGCAGTCATTTTTTTTCCCCAAATCCTGTCAGAAATAATGCATTTTGAGCACAATAATTGTATTTGGTTTATGTAGAAAAAAGGCCTTTTGAGGAGATGGAGTCCAGAATGCTTAGGGGTTTAGTGTATGGGATTATCAATAGACACCCAACAGGTTCAAGAAAGAAAAAGAGGAAAGAAATCATTACTAATGATGAATCTAGGTGTAAGAATATCAGTGTTTTTTGCAGTATTATTTAAATTTTCTGTGTGCTTTAATAGTTTCAAAATAATAAACTGGGGACACAAGAAATAAGAAATTATATTTTAACCTGAAGCCTTAGAAATGGATTTAAGAAGTCAATCGCTGGTCAGTTCCTGATAGTCCTTTGTTTTGTTAGTCACGAGTCAGGAGACAACATTTTAATGTGTTGCAAGTTTTAAGTCTGGCATGCATGCTTGCTCTCTCTCTCTCTCTCTCTCTCTCTCTCTCTCACACACACACACACACACACACACACACATTTGTACACATTTGTATTACATATTTCTGTGATCCTGAATATGTAATAAGAAAGTAAAGCAGTCGTGTTACAAAAATGCATACTCTGAAAAAACTTCAGTTGCACTTAAAAGCAACTTTAGTTTATGAAACTCACTTTAGATAAAGATAGTTACAGTTTTTCACATCTAGCTAAGAATGAACTTAGCTGAGGAGGTTTTCCAAAATGTAGATTACTTGACCTCGACATACTTAACTCAAAATCACTAAAAAGAGATCTATAATTTGTGGTTTAAAAATTCTGAACATGTGAAACAAGGAAACAAACAAAATTAGTCTTTATGGACTTCTGACTTGGAGTTATGTTAGGTGAAATTTTGGGGAACTTATGGACATACCTGGTGTCTTTCTACCAAACAAAAGATGCTTTGACTTTTATAACATAAGCACAAAATGCATACGTTGCACCACATTAAATTTCATTTTTAGGACCAAGTCAATTTTGTTATACCAAATTAAAATAAGCATTTGAATAAGACAATAACTTCCACTTCACTTTCATTCTTAACATTCACATTAGTTTCTATTATGCTTATAATTATGATGAATCATAATATAGGAAGATATAACAAGTAAGTCTGACTTATTTTAACTGGAAAGGTGCATATAAACTGGACAGGTATTATAAGTAAAGTAAATTTATATGAGAGGGTGAAAAAAGTAAATAACCAAAGGAAAAAAAAATAATAGAAGACACAGAGACAAACCCACACAGCTACAGTTATCTGATTTTGACAAAAGTACCCAAAACATATAGAGAAAAGAAAGTCTCCTTAATAAAAGGTGCTGAGAAAACTGGATATCCGTATGTAGGAAAATGGAACTTGATCCCCATTTCGCACCTTGTACAATAGTCAACTCAGAATGGATCAATGCCTCAAATAAAAGAATAAAAAGTTGAAACTGGAAGAAAAGGAACAGAATAAACACCTAAACTTGTAAGCACAGACAAAGAATTCCTAAATAGGATCTCTAGCTCAGGATATAAGTGCAATAATTGATAAAATGTATGGTATCAAATTAAAAAGCTTCTTAACAGCAAGGGAAACAATTAACTGAATGAAAAGAAACCTACAGAAAGGGGGGAAAATTTTTGCTTGTTACTCTTCCAACACAGTATTAATTTCAAGACTGTATAAAGAACACAAAAACTCAACATACAAAAAAAAAAATAAACAACCAATCAATAAATGAGCAAATTAACTGAACAGACAATTCTCAAAGTTGGCCAAAAATGGTATATATACATGTTAATATATATATGTATAAATATATATATTAACATCTTAAACCATCAGAGAAATGCAAATCAAAATTATATTGAGCAACTTCTTTAACAAGGCTCCTAAAGTTCAAGAAATAAAACCCCAAATCAATAAGTGAAATACATCAAATTAAAAAGTTTCTGCATAGAAGATGAAAAAAAAAGAACACGAAGAAAGAGCCTACAGGAAGGGAAAAATCTGTGCTACTTACTCTTTTGACAAAAATTATTATCCAAAATATATAAATAACTCAAAACACTTACCACTAAAAAGAAAATAATTAATGAAACAAACAAAACCATCAACAAACCCAACATATGAATGCACACATGAACTAAACTGACATTTCTCAAAAGAATAAATACAAATGGACAAGAAATATATATAAAAAAGTTTAACATTCTTATATATCAAGTAAATGCAAATTAAAACCATAAGATTTCATTTCAGTGAAAATGACAATAATCAAGAATACAAATAATGACTGCAG
This sequence comes from Marmota marmota marmota, assembly GCF_001458135.2. NCBI lineage: Eukaryota > Metazoa > Chordata > Mammalia > Rodentia > Sciuridae > Marmota > Marmota marmota. The sequence goes on along the minus strand of NW_026000174.1, from coordinate 37,038,369 downwards.
CAAAATGAAATATCAGTGTAGTTTTAATTTGGATTTCTTTAATTGCTAGATGGTGAAATTTTTTTTTCATGTATTTGTTGAACATTCATATTTCTTCTCTGAGATACTGTGCAGCTCCTTTGACTATTTATTGGTTAGGTTGTTTGGGGGGTTTTTTGGTGTTAAGTTTCTTGAGTTCGTTATGCATCCTGAAAATTAACACCCTATCAAAAGAAAAGAGTAGATGGCAAAGATTTTCTCCATCCTTAGGCTCTTTCTTCACATTCTTGATTGTTTCCTTTGCTATGAAGAAGCTTCTTAGTTTGATGCCATTCCATTTATTATTGATTTTACTTTTTGCACATTATGTGTCTCGTTAAGGAAGTCAGTTCATGAGCCAATATATGGAAGTGTTGGGCCCACATTTTCCTCTAGTAGGTACTGGGTTTCTGGTCTAATGTCTAGTTCTTTGATCCATCTTGAGTTGTGTTTTGTGCAGGGTGAGAGATAGGGGCTTCAAATTTATCCTAGTACATAAAGAATTCCAGTTTTCCCAGTATCATTTGTTGAAAAGGCTATCTTTTTTTTTTTTCAGTTTTTGGCATCTTTATCTAGTATGAAGTACTTATATTTATTAGGTTTGTCTGTGTCTTCCGTTCTGCTCCAATGATCTTCATGCCTGTTTTGGTGCCAATACCATGCTATTTATGTTATTATAGCTCTGTAGTATAAAATCTGGTATTGTGAGTCTCCAAGACATCTAAGGATTACTTGGCTCTTCTGGGTCTCTTATATTTCCAGATAAATTTCAAAATTGCTTTTTACAATTTTACTCATTTATCCCCAAAAGCCAAAGATCAAATATTTTTGATGATATGTGGAAGCTATCCCACAATAAAGAAAACCAGGGGAAAATAGATATATAGTAAATTATACAAATGGGAATGAAGGGAAGGGAGGGAATATAGGAAAAGGAAGTAGAAAAAATCTGAAATAATTTTCCTATGTGTGTATATAAGATTACACCATTATGAATCTTACCATCATGGACATGAACAAGAATGGGGTTCTAATTATAATAAGTCACATTCCATGCTTGTATAATCATATCAAAATGAATTATATGGTCATGTATAACTAAAGAAGCAATGAAAAAATAGACATAAAAATAAGAATGCAAATAATAAATGCTAGGAAAAATGTGTGGGAAAAGGAATTTTTACACACTATTGGTAGGACGCAAATTAGTACAATCAGTATGGACATCAGTTTGAATATTCTTCAAAAGACTATGAATAGAACCATCATATAATCCAGCTATTCCATTCCTTGATATTTAACCAAAAAACCCTAAAATTAGCATAATATACTGATGTATACATACCCATGTTTATAACAGCACATTCCCAGTTATGAAATCAGCCTAGGTGTCTATCAACAATGAAAAAAAAAATTTTAAAAATGTGGTATATATACACAGAGGAGTTTTAGCCATAAAACGATGTCATTTACTGGTAAATGGATGGAATTGAAGAACACCATATTAAGTGAAATAAGACAGACTCTGAGAGCAAAAGGTCCAATATTCTCTCTATATGTAGAATCTAGAGAGAAAAAAAATTAAAAGGGATCTCATAAAAATAGAAGGAAGATAAATAGAGTAGTAAACGGAGAGGTTGTAGAGGGGGAGAAGAAGAGAAGAGGACATTGGGAACAAAGTCTATGCAATTTTACTAGGTTCATGTTCACAGACCCAATAAATTTGTACTCAGATATAATTGTAATGTCCTAATTGAAAATAAAATAAATAATAGCAAGATCAGTAGAGTAGAGCAATAGGATCAGGGAGAGGGACATGGCAGTCACTAGAGAATAACTTTCATCTATCATGTGCATGATTATGGCATAGTGAATCCCACTACTTTGTATAGTTATAATGCACTTAACAAAATCGATACTAAAAATACAAGTAACAATAAATATTTGCAAGGATGTGTCAAAAAAGAACTACTACACTTTGCTTTTGGGAACTTAAATTTGGAAATTAGTATGGAGGTCCCGCAAAAAGTTTAAAAAGGAAATACCATATGATCCAGCTACTCCATTCCTTGGTATTTATCTCAAAGCATAAAAGTCAGCATACATTTATACTTCAGAGAAACAAGCATAAGCATATTTTTTGAAGTGCAATTCACAATAGCTATGTTATGGAATCAGTTTAGGTATGCATCAACAGATCAATGAATTAAGATATTGTGGTATATGTACATGATGGAGTTTCATTCAGCCATAAAGAAGAATGAAATTATGTCTTTTCAGGAAGGTGGATGGAACTAGAGAATATAATTTTGAGTGAAGTAAAATCTGACCCATGTTTTCCTATGTTTTCTCTCATATGTGGAAAATTGAGGGAAAATCAGGAAAAATGGATTCCCTGAAAGCAGAAGGGAGACCATTAGTGTATAGGAAGGTAAAGGGGATAAGGTAGAAATGGATGGAATGGGAACTATTTGGAAGTGAAATTTAGAAAATTATATTTATGTATGTATGAGTGTGCCAAAATGAATCCCTTCATTCTTTATAATTCATTTATGTCAATAAATTTTCAAAGGGAAAATGTTTTAAAAGAAAAAGAAAGCCTTTCATTATATAAGACCATAACACTTTGCTGTATAAGTACGCTATTCTTTCAGTAGGATTTTGCTAACATTAACTCATAACTTGTTTTCTCAAATTATGGTCAGTACTCCATCTGCACCAGAATCACCTGGCTGCCTTTTGGAACTGAAGATTGCTTCATTGGACTGAGGTCTAGAGAGAGAGAGTGTAAGTTAGATAGGATGGTGCAGAGTTGGTCAGAGGAAGAGCAGATATTTCAGGATGCAAAGAGTAGGTACAGTAGAAGACAGGACTAGACATTTAAACAGGGGCAATCCTATGGGCTCTGAAATACCAGCATAACACAGCCACTATATTCTTGGAGAAAGTTCTGAATATCTCCAATCTTATCATCCCCATCAGAAGGGAGATCCAGAGACCAGCATGTAAAGTTCCCTTTCCTCAAGTATGTATATTCTATCTGTCCTCTCAAAGTAAGTACAGTTTTGAAGGCTCTTTCTACACGTTTGTCAGCTCTTCTGTTTGAAATCTTCTGACCACTTGCCCCAAACCTCCTGTTGAACCTTAAGATCCAGTTCAGACATCACACACTTTTTATTGTTTTCCCTGAGATCTCTCTATTCTGCATTCATTATAAATGAATATTTAAATTTACTCATCTTTGTTATCAACAAATTCTATTCATTCTTGATTTTAGCATATTCATTAATGAAATGAGTCTGAAAGACCTCATTTATCAAATGAGATTTAAAACAACGTCCACATCATACACAACTTGGGAGGATTCATTAGAATAAAATAAAATTAAAAAAAAAAAAGCAAAACAAAACAGCCATTGGATCCATACAAAGGTGACCAAATGGAGGCAAGCAAGACTCAACCTAACTAGCATTTGACCAAATATGTCATGTTTGAATAGTGAGCACTCCATGGAAGAAAGGAGATGCCCAGTAGCGTTCCAAGCTTCAGACCACAACCAAACACAGCATCATTTCAAACATCATTTTGAGCTCATTCGGATATGCTCAAGGATGCTGATGTCAATATTGAACCATCTGCTCACTCATTCAGGAAGAAGGGGAGATCAGTTACGACTGTACTTTGATTGTGTTCAACTCAATCATCATATTACAAAAATAGCAAACTGCCGTAATAAAAAATAAGGCTCCTCTATCCAGCACCAGTTATCTTTAGCTCTTCACTTCTACAAACACCATAACCATATCCAATGAACATAAGGGAGCAAGGAAACCACATGTGACCTACTTTTTTTTTTTCTCCCTGGCTTTTTCCCCTCCCCCATTAACAGTTTTTAGCTGATGTTCCTGAAGAGAGTGAGTACTTGGAACTGTGCCGCCAATGAAAGGAAATCCTAAGGAACTACATTTCTTTACAGAGCTGTGTCATACCATCCTTTGGGCCCTCTGCTGGAAAAGTAGAATCAAGTCTCAAATAATTGCCTTTGTAATCGTACCCATTAGTATTGTAGATATAGGACAGTACTGTATCATATGCTGTGAATGTTAAACCTCTCGTACCTGCTTTATGATACGTGGTAGTGACCGTGCTTTATCAGAGCTGTTTTTAATGATGTTACTCTAGCATGTTTTCTTTTCAGATGATGATTGAGAAGCTAATAAAAAAAATGGTGCAGGTATCACAACAGTAACAGAACTTTGCTTTTTTCTCGGGTTTTATTTTGTTTGTTTTTTTTTTTACTTTCCCCCCTTTTTTAAATGGAGTGTGCTGGATGTGTCTATGATTCTGTTCAGATGACTACACAACCTGGAAACGCTGTTGCTGCTGCTGATGCAGAACATACTGCTATTATTGGTCTTTTATATGAATATGAATATGAATATAAATATAAATATAAATATATATTCACATATATAGATAATTTGAATTTTTGGAAACTTTAGCTGTGCTGTCAACTTTGGAAAAGTATCCCAGTTTACCGTGTTGAGTTGGCATTGTACAGAAATTAACAGCCATATTGTTCTAGAAACGTTAAAGTTAATTTTTTTTCCATTTGTACAGGGGTAATGCACTGTATTAAATATGTAAGGTCTTATCTACGTGGGTTTGATTACAGAAACTAATAAAGTATTCTCTAAATAATGAAAATAATAATAATAATAATAATAATAATAATAAACATAAAAGAGTGTTAAAACGTAGTCTGCCATGTGGTAAGTGTTCTGCAAATGCAGCTGTTAACTGATGCTATTTGAGTCTTGTTACCTGGAGTAAAATTATTGGTATACAGCAACCAATGCCACAAAATAGGTCTTAACAAGGATAAATGAAAGGTCAGCAACTTGAGTTCCTGTCAATTATAACAATTAATTTGGAGTACAAGTGACACAAAGACCAAGCTCCCTGCAAACCAATTAAGATCCACTTAATAATTAATACAGGAAAATCTTTCTTATTTAAAGCATTTTGGATTTTTTCTCTGCTTGTAAACAAATACATGATCATAGTTATGCCATCTGTCTATGGATATATTATATAGAATAGTTTTACATTAAATGTACTCACATCTGTACTTTTCCTATTGGTTGTATATTTTGTCATTATTTTTTATAGACTTCTCTTTAATGACTAATGAACTTCAAAAATACAGAGATTATTATCTATTTTCTTGAGTGTACAGAATAAAAAATATGTTTTGTACTTATTAGACATTAATATGCCTATGGTTTAATAAATAATAATTCAAAATGATGTTTAGTGGTTACAAATTTTTAAAATATTACTTAATTTTGATGAGTCGATAGAAAGGATGAACACATTGAAAGTCCTGTGGTTGAAGCAATTTATTGCCTATGCTCTTATAAATTTTAATCCATGAGCCAAATTTTCAACTATTTAAATTAACATGTACTTTGCATCACAGTTAGTATATACACAACAATATACACATAAATATTTGCTTATATATTTATTAACTCTGGGCCAATGTTTAATAACTTTCTTTCCATCAATCTCTAAAGTATTTGAGAAAAAAATGAATGAGCTTAATATCTTTGGTAGCAATTTTTTTTGAGATTTCTAAAATCATATGATAATCCAGACTTAAAAACATCAATCCAATTGAGTTGACACTATGAAAATTCATTTGCTTTGTGTTTGTGCAAATGCATACCCTTATGCCATATACATAATTTTCATAAAAGTTTGATGTGAAGGAAGAAGCAAGTCTTCGGCATGATTAACTTATAGTTTTAATGTTCAGTTTATATAACTACCCATCATAACATAGAAGAATTCACCTTCCAAAACCACAAACAATATAAATGCTATGTTTTTAGTATTAAAACACTTTTTAAAATTCATAAATATTTTCATTTAAACATAACAAATTTTCTAACTAAAGATAAATCTTTGCCACTCAGTGTGCTACATCATTAACTAACATACAGACTGAAACCTAAATTTTGACTAATCCCTTTTGGAAAATTATTTTTCACCTTCCATTTTTATTCTATCTAAGAAGATAATAATATACATCTTATCAAATTTTATACTGCAGTTCATCTCCAGAATAAACATTATTCAAAAGTAAGTATCATATCTTAGGTATATAACAATAATTCATGCTATCTTGAAAAGTAAAGCATGCATAATTGTTTTAGAAAATCCTTTCGAAAATAATAATTTTGTTAAGATGCACTTATGACTGTTTTGATCAACATTATTATCAGAGAAAAAAATTAAAAAAATATTTTCATGGGATATTATTGAAGCAGTCAGTAAAAGAAAAAGATACATAGTTGTGATGTAAATTATGCTTTAAGTATGAATATCACTTACAAAAACAAAGCAAGCACATGCCTTTCACAAATTAAGGTCAAATCCCAATTTTTCACATTGACTCAAGGAAAGAATGAGTACATATCAAAGCTTACACTAGTCCAGCCCTAGACACAGATTTCATAGAAGTTAGAGGTTTTACATAGGTCATGCCACTTAAACCTCAAAATATTTGGCAAAGTAAGTATAAGCCCTTGAGTTTCATTAATGATGAAATAAAGAGAATTTGAGTCATAAAAAATGAACAAATTGCCCATAGGTACAAAATATAGAATGTAAATCAAATTTTATTGACTCAGAATTACTATAAAACTTGCATGCACCCATGATTCTGTCTTTTGAGAAGTGAGAGGAGGGCTGGGAGAGATGGGATGCAGCATTGGTTACTTTTTAGTTTTTTACTAAGTTCATCTTTGACTTAAAATGCCTTTTTTTCTACAAACTTAAAAGTGTTTTTACAAATATTTGGGTTTTTGTTTCTGACTCTACAATATTCACAAGGTAAATTGTTAAAATGAACAGAATATTTACTTGATTGCTGGGAATTATGCAGAACCTTCAATGATTCTCTGAGGTTTCCACCTGTCATACATTAGCATTAAAGAGCCAATTCAGATTTCTGCTTAGAAAGTATGCTAATATATATATACCTTTTAGAATCAAGTAATACTCTTTCTTAAGAGATTGCCAGAATCAATCATGGGAAATCTTAATAATTTTAAGCCCATTATTATACAAGTTTTAATGGTTCCAATAGCAGAAGACAAAAAATGTGATAAGTAAGTTCATGTAGCATGTGGTTAAAGGCATTGATCCTGGAGGTACATTTTCTGAGTTTTAATTTTTTTACTGGATTACCATTAAATGACTGTAATTTCAGCCAATTTGATATTTTTCTCAGTTTTCCCATCTTTAAAATAGGAATGTCAGCAGTACCTACCTCTTGATATGTTAGTAAGGAATAAATAAGCTAAAGAAGACTTTACTCAAAAGCCTTCTTAGTTTTATTATCAGTATGTAAACTAAGAAAAAGATGGGTGATTTTTTTTATGTAACTCCAGACAAGTCTCTTAGCTGTTTCAAAGGTTCTCCACATGTGAGATAAGTATGCTTGACTAGAATGGTTATTTAGAGCCTTGAGAGACTTTCTTAAACAAAATAAGCTTTCAGGACTCTAATTCTGGTGCATTCAAATAACTTTGTGCCAATATTGAAACTGGGTGTGTATGTGTGTACATACACACATATATGTATATACACAGTTAATATATTAAATACATATTTAATGAAAACATAGTCACTATGAATTCACTTCCCTGTGGTATTTTAGAGTCATGTGACTCTCAAAGATAGTTGTATTCAAATCTGAAGAAGAATCACAGAGACTTAAAAACTCTGTAATTGCTAAATTAACTTCTCTAATAATGAGAAAATCTAGTGTTTTTAAGAATGTTGGGAATGGAGAAACATGCTCTTCAAATGATTTTGTTTCATACCAGTCAGAATATAAGCTACAGCTAAACATGTCTTGACCTATTTAGAAAAATTAGTTCTCAAAGAGGAAAAACTTGGCATTATTTGAGACCTTATCTCTCTCCCTCCCCATCCCCTTATATTTCAGCTCATTATGCAGAAAGGCTGACTACAATGAACCCCTGGTGAAATATCTTTGCCAGAATGGAGAATTGCATTCCCTAATATGCCAATGCAGCTATATGGAACTATTGTTGGAGATAGCCTGTAATACAAAAGGTCTTATGCAGAAAGAAATTGTATTGTCACCAGGCAAATTTGAGAGAGAATGCATTAGACAAAATAAATTGGTTTATTTACTTAAAGCTTATGAGAGTATTTCATACACACAGGGCAACTACAATAAATACTGTGCCATATGTGGCAGGGGTTAGGGGGATCAGAAATACTGATTTGAACACACTCTAGAACATGACTGTAGTAAAAAAAATCATATGATTTGGAATGTGCCCAATGTGGATTGAAGTTCTGCTACTGTGTTCTATCCTTGGTCAAATTACAATACTCAGAGCCTCCATTTACTCTATAAATAAGGAGTATGAATATATACTTTAAATGTTTTGACATTCTTTTTAATATATCCTATACAGGGAACTCAATAATAACATAATTTTACACATTTAGAAATGACATTTAGAGATGACTTACAAAATATATTTCATAAACTTTACTAAAAAAGCACTGTACCTCAATATATGGTTTAAGATGAATATATTTTAATTTATCCAAAGTTCTCTTCTATTATATACGCCTTTTACTTTTCTCATAATTTCTACCCAAAAGTGACTCTGTTCATTTTCACTAGCTCTTTAATATTTCTTTGTAAATAACAGGGAAATCCACCTGTAGACATGTATATACTCTCAAGTCCAGTCTTATATTCCTTGTAACCTACTGAACATTTCTTCTTATAATTTACCTAACATCTCTAGATCATTTCAACTTTACCATTTGTGTTATAGTTTATCACAATACCAGACCTTAAACTATACAACAGAGCCAAAACAGCCTGTTACTGGCACCAAAACAGACATGAACACCAATAGAACAGAATAAAAGACACAGAGACAAACCCACAAAAATACAGATACCTCATACTAGACAAAGGCACCAAAAGCATACATTGGGAAAAAGATAGCCTTTTCAACAAATGGTGCTGCAAAAACTGGAAATTCCTATATAGAAGAATTAATTTTAACCACTATCTCTCACCCTGCGAAAAACTCAACTCAAACACTTAGGTATTAGACTAGAAACCCTGCACATACTAGAAGAAACTGTAGGCCCATCATTCCAACTTGTTGGCTTAGGTAGGAACTGACATCCTCACAAGACTCCTACGTAAAATTAAAAATCGATAAATGGAATGGCTTGACAAAGTTTTTAATATTGTTCTTATCTTGAATGTACCAGGTTCTTTAATATTTATTTATTCACTTGGAATACATTTATTTCTTTAATATTTATTTATTCACTTGGAGTACCATAAGGTGAATTCAGTTAAGTGGATTAAGAATATGAAAATAATTTTGTGTTCTAATTATGTGTCCTAATTATGGGGGTATATAAAAGGCGTAGCAGAGTTCTGAAGACATAAAAGGAGTAAATTTATTTAGGCCAATTAGTATAAGTAATAAGTACATGAAATAACTGAAATTAGAAGTGATTACTACTCACAGCTATTTTAGTATTTATTAGCTATAATTATATTAGGATATACTAACAGAATGCTGTAAGTCATTCAGCAGAGAGACTTAACATGACCTGATCATCTTGTTACATTCTTCAATAATATTTCCCCCATTCAACAAACAGGAAGTCGTGCAAAGATTTTACATATAATTCTGGTCTACTAAGACTCTGAATAAACCTTTTAAAATTCAATCCAGTTTAGCAATACTAAAAGTTTAATGAGTAATTGATGAATAAGTATTTAAGAAGATAATAAATTTGAGTTAACATAGATGAGGTTAAATGTATTTTTCTAGTTGGGTTTATTAGTCCTCTATCTTGATGATAAATCTTGACTACAAATAACACAATTCAAATTTTAATTGATTTAATGAAATAAAAATATTGTCACCCACGTAACTATATGTCTTGAGTTTAATTTACTGGCAAAAAAAAAAAAAGCCGGCTTAAAAAGCCCAAACTATATACTTAAAATCAGACTCTTTTCCTTGATTCTATTTTCTTTCATTCTCAGGAAATCCATACCTACAGAATAGTCATGTTTGTCCCTGTTACTTTCAGGTCCTCTTTTTACCATATTTTTACTTAATTAAGTAGAATAGTTCCATCTCCATGCTTTGAATAGACCTATTAGACCTAAATGTAGTTGATGAAACTTAGATCCTATGTCCATTGTTTCACAATTGAGGTTGATTCCATGGCATTATACTAAATTTAGATCAATTAGTGACATCTTCCTTAAAGAGAAATATCTTTATTAATTAAAATTAGAAATACATTAATTAAATGTTATGAAACATTCAATAGACTTAAAATGGTCTAACCATCTTGTTGAACTATATCCTCTCTTTTTCAAAATGTTTTTTTTATGTAGATGGACACAATCCCTTTATTTTATTTATTTATTTTTATGTGATCTTCATGAAACAAATACAGAGAATTATTTCAAGTATTTATATCTATTTTTCTTCTGTTCTAAATATGTTGTGAGTGATCCCTTTGAATTAGAATTTTTATAAGTGATATAGTGACAGATCTTGAATAGAATTATGCATATATTCAACTTGTTACATAAGACCAAATTACTATAACAATATATCAGAGTAGTGACTTAATTTGGGAATTTTTTTTAACAAACTATTATAAGTATATTTTGGTAAATAGCCTTACAATTTTATGTACCCATTTTATTTATATAATTCTTAATTTTACACCATAGAAAATATTAAACTCCTTAAATTTGAGACAATATAGAAAATAAGGAGTGTAGGACAATAATATAATAGTTTATAACATCTCTTTTGGTAAATGCTCTGTTGTAGATATATAAGTAGATATTATCTTCTCCATAAGCCAAGATGTATGGTCTATTTATCTAGAGTCTCCTTCCAATGGAATATGAGTCCTTTAAAGAGTAAACAACTAACATAAAGCAGAATAGTGAATTGGATCTCTATTCCTACACAGGATTCAAACTATTAGTTATCCTTGTTAAGCTGAGATAATGATATTGGCCTTTGGACTTAGGAACTAGCGTTTATTAAGTATTTAACTACAGTAATTAGCTTCATATAGCATCTGATAACCTTTCTTTAAAAACAGATAAAGTTGATAGGTCAGGTCATATGGAGATAATTATGAAGATGAATATATGTATCTTCCTTTGTTTTAAGAATTATGACTTCATTGTTGCTCATTCATTCTCTTTCTTTTTCTCATGAATCAGGCATAGTTCCTGACTTTTGGGAAAACATTATGTCTTACATGGTGATGTAAATATCAATTGTAAAATGGTATAAAAATCAACAGTCTGATCCTCTGCTGCAGCTATTTTGGCCAAGTTATCTTATTTCTATGTGTAATACTGGCCTAGTAAAACATAGAATTGGGAGACACTTGGTTATGAGGACTCACATTATTTTTCTTCATATTTACTATACCAGCCAATTTTTCATTTCTGTTCTACAGGTATTGCATACTCACTGTTCCAAAACCACATGAAGAAAATTAGATAGTGTAGTGTTAGTTATTCTTTGCTATGTCTCTGCTTAAAAAGAGAAGGTTATTTTAATTCAAAGGAAAAATTGCTGGCAGTAGAACTGTTGCATTACAAAAATGTCAATATGAGAGATATCAGTGTTCTATTAGATCATGTTGTGCAAGGTTGTGCTTAAAGCTTGCTCTGATAATTGGTATTTGGTAGTGCTGATGACTTTTCAATATGGGACATTTTCTCTGTCCAAAAGCCCTCTGTTTCCTTTATGGTCCAATGCTACTTTTAACCGACAATCCGAAATTTATGACTATAACGTTCATGGATGCATTCTGTACAGGTAAAGGCCATTCATTGACTTAAATTGCTCATGTGAATCTTTATACTATCTTTTATTATAAATTCAACAGCTATGCTGATACTAAGCAATGATTTATGAATATTAAATATTTATATACCTGAATTTAACTCAAAATGAGTGTTAAGGTTGGGAATTTATAACTAACAATTCTGTTTTCAAATAAAATCTTACTATTTATTAGCTCAGAATCACATGTGGATTTATTCATTTCTCTAAATCTCAGCTTCTAATTATGTAAAGCTAGAATTGTCACTATAATGTCCTAGGATCGTTTTGAAGGTGAAATATGAAGAGCATTTGAGTGCTCTGTGAACACATTCAAAAGCCAAAAAAAACCACTAGATTCATTTTATAAAATAGAGTCTAAGTACTTTTTTTAAGTATTAACAAAGCATAAATTTAAGATTGGTATGTATTTAGGTTCTGATTAAGGTTTCTTAGATTTTGAAAGCTATAGTCCATATTCCTGTTCTAATAACATCATTTGTATATTGTGATTGTGGGTATGATTTAGTTTCATGTATGAAGGAAATTAGTAATAATACATCATAGTGGTTTATTATATGCATCAGATAAAAGTTCAAGGCACTTAGCAAAATATCTAGGAAATACTAAACATTCAATGCATTTTAGAGGACAATGATGATGGATGTGTGATAATATTGCTTGTTTCTTTTTTAAATTTTTGTAGTCAACTCTTATTTATTTACCAAATAACAATATTGCTCATGGTTTTTTAGAAATGAATAAAATTCTTAGAATGAGAAAAATATTTCAAGATCTTGACAACTCATATCACTTATCACCATCAAGATGTATAAAATAATCTTTGCTAAGAAAAATGCAAAACACAGTCTCAGACTTATAGTCAAGATGAAATATTTGACCCCTCAATATGTTAGAATGTTTTGTGGTGACTTACTTAAGTTATGACATGTATTCACCAAACAAGACATTGTCTGATGTTGTTTTTGAAAATTAGATTTTTAGGGTTTTATTACTTATTTATTTTGAAACTATAAGTTCAGTTTTCCTTTCTCATGGGCTGATTTTCCACTGAAGTGGACATAAACTTTATTTCCTAAGCAGTAGCTTTAGGAAATTAAAATCATGTTCAAAGAAATCACCATTTTATGCAACGATGTCGAACAGGTTACAACTCATTAGTTAACCACAATTGAGACTGCCTTCCTGGATTGCTATACTAAATGAAATCTAAGGTTTTAAAGTTACAAGATTCCATGATTGAAGAAAGATTTCTGTCATAGGAACATGGGAATCAGAAATAGAACCATGTAATCAAAGATCTGTCATATCTGATTTTTGTATTAAGGAATTTGTAAATGGAAGTGTAGAGTTTCTCATGACATATCAAAGAAATAATTTCTTGAAGTTATTAACAAAGATAATTTCTATGAATTTTTTTCACAATACCTGTCAATATTAACTTTGTTTCACACAGAAGGGTTGAAAATGTGGAGATATACCTTTGTCATTTTATGACAATTGCATTAAGGCACAGAAATCCTAGCAGCAGTTTTAAGTTCGCACTAAAATTGAATAGGAGGAATAAGTATTTCCAAAATTCCCCCTTTCCCACATATGCAAAGCGTTAAATTTTTTGAGTTCTTTATATATCCTAGAGATTAATGCTTTATTGGAGGTGCATGTGGTAAAGATTTTCTCCCAATCTGTAGGCTCTCTCCGCATGTTATTGTTCTCTTTGCTGAGAATAAACTTCATCTCACTCCTGTCAAAATGGCAATCATCAAGAATACAGGCAACTATAAATGTTGGTGAGGATGTGGTGAAAAAGGTACACTTATACATTGCTGGTGGGACTGCAAATTTGTGCAACCACTATGGAAAGCAGTATGGAGATTCCACAGAAAATTTGGGATGGAACCACCATTTGACCCAGCTATACCACTCCTTGGATTATGTCCAAAGAACTAAAAATCAGCATACTATAGTGACTCAGCCACATTAATGTTTATAGCAGCTCAATTCAAAATAGCTAGACTATGAAGCCAACCTAGGTATCCCTCGATAGATGAATGGATAAAGAAAATGTATTATATATACTCAATGGAATATTACTCAGCTTTAAAGAACAGTAAAATTATGGAATTTGCCAGTAAATAGTTGGAGTTGGAAAATATCATGCTAAATAAGCCAATCCCACAAAAACAAAGGCCAAATGTTCTCTCTAATATGCAGATATTAATTCACAATAGGCAGGGGGCAGTAGGGAAGAATAGCATTACTTTAGATTAGGTAGAGGGAAGTGATGGGAGGAAAGAAGAGGAGATGCGGGGATAGGAAAGATAGTAGAATGAAACAGACATTATTACTGTATGTATATATGTGACTAAATGACTAATATGATTCTGCCAATGTACACTCAGAAAAATGAGAAATTATATTCCATCTATGTATTGATATATCAAAGTACATAAATGAATTCTGCTGTCATGTATAACTAATTAAAACAAATAACATTTTTTTAAAAAACTAAGCTAACACAGGCAGCAATGATATTTCTCTATATTTTTCCAGTATTAGTGGTCTCAGGATGAGTGGATAATAGACAGTTACAGTTAATGACTTAAAGTTTGAATAATTAGGAATTCACATTTGTGTACTCATATATTTTATTTCCACCTTGCAGATGACTGACTCAGACTCCTACCCAGAATTGGTCAGACTAGAAGGCTAATGATACTACACATACCAAAAAGGTATGAAGATTTTTGTTCCAAACATCATGAGACTTAATTCAGAAAGAAAGACAAGTCACTGTAATTGGTTTTTATGGCTTAATGGATGGGAGGGGGTTGTAATTTTGATATTTATGGTGACTAGAGGAAAGGACCAGGTAAGCTTATTGCTTGCTTACTTACTGGGGATTTGAATGGTTTGGACTTCCCTGCAGGTACCAAGGAAATAATGTCCTGTTGTTCATTTTGTTTTCTTTATATGAGAAGCAAGAGGTTTAAGGGGAAGTGTAGGTCACAACAATGTAATGACATAACATGAATTCAGGCTGGGTGCAGTGGAGCATGCCTGTAATGTTAGCAACTTTGAAGTCTGAGGCAGGAGGATCTGTAGTTTCAAGACCAGCCCAGGCATCTTAGTGAGATCTGTCTCATAATAATAAAAGAAAAGAACCAGGGGTGTATCTTTGTAGTAAAGTGCCTGGGGTTCAATCCCCATTACCACAAAAAATGAAAAAAAAAGAAAAGAAAGTAAAATCGAACTCTATTGCATCACATTTGGAGGCATTGATCTGAACTGAAAAGGAAATACCCACAGTAACCAAAATGGTACAAAAGTATTATATGACTTGTGAAGGGCCATATGGTAACAAAAAGGAAAAAAAAGAACGAAACAGTGGAAGCAAGACAATGTATATATACCTGCTGTGGAAAATTCTGTAATTAATTCTGAATATGAGCCCATAGGGCTTCCATATTTCCACCTATTGACGTTATTTGAACAGTGAAGAGTCATAGGGTCTTACTCTTTTTTACATTTTAAACTCCCAGATTCTTCAGGATTATATCCCTATTTTTAGGACAACTCATTAGGAAGCTGAATTCCATAAGTAACTTTAATTTTTCTTTATTATGTACCATGGCATGTTCACAGCTTTTGACAATTAGGAAGTACATTCAGTTGGGGGTCCATTATCTGCTTATCACAAATGTACATATAATTTACAGACTATAGATGTTACCCAGAGACCCATTTATGGATAATTTAGTATACTGGCCTCCCCATTGTGATAGCTAAAAAGCTTTTGGAGCTGCACTGAATTGCGAAGATAGACTGTACTGATTTTATTTTTTCCTCTCTGATTTTTTTCACTGTTAACAAATCATTATTGATTTTTAAAGGCTTTTTCTGCCTACTCCTACCTTCTTTATGTTTCACTGCTGTTGCCTTCAATAAATTTATTTTACTTCTAAATCTGTCTTCATAAAGAACCAAAATTGATACAGTGATTCTGGAAGATATCATTCCAACATGGGAGAATTCATTACATCCATTATGAAGGAGAACATTAGATATTGGCTTAGATAATATTTTATGAATTCACCTACTTCAACCAATGTTGTATATACATTTGAAAACCCAGCATATAGTATCAGAAACACTGTGAGTTAATAGCATTCAAAACAAAATAATTGTAAAGTCTTACCAACCCTGAACAAGTTTAGGAGTAAGTACTAAATAATAGATCATATTGAGGTGAAAATAGAATTATTTTATATCAATGAGCCAAAATGGTAGAAAAATGAATCTATTTTCCTTAAAGTAAGTAACCCCCTTTAGTAAAGATATAGTGCCGCAGCCCGGCTGGCTGAGCAAAATAACCGGGGGGGTGACGAACAACTTGTGTAGATTGATACAGCAGGAGTAGGAGCCCTTTATTGTAGGACAACAGAGGTATTTATACATTTTGCACAGCTTATCTTAATTAGCATAAACTAGATACATCAGTCAACCAATAAGGAATCTCCACACTTAATGGCTGGCTGGCGTTACTTCACAAACCACTCCCTCTGGCATTTTGCCAGGCGCCATCCAGACTTGTTTACAGACTCTAACAATATAGGTTAACTATGTGACAACTCCTATGGACAATAAATCATGCCTAATTTGGGTTGTTCCTTCCACTTTAGATCAAGGAGGCTCAATAATGAATAATTCAAGCTTAAAATTATTTCTAGAAAGCATTGATGACTTCTTAGGAAAGAGAGATTTTGAAAAAAAACAAATATAAAAAGAATAAATTTGACCTTTATGTGGCACTTAAAAGTGCCTACTAATCTACCTGCCAATCTCAAATTTCACCCTTAGATACGACCTGATTATAATTGTAATGATACATTGAGAACATCAAGGTTTTTGCTTTCTTTACCTATCTAGGAAGTCATTTACAGTAAAGTGGCATCCTGGATGAGTCTTGTTAAAATAGTATGTATACACACCTGGGGTGATTGGGAAGCATGAACACAATTGCTGCACTTAAAGAGTAAAGATTCTGTAGTGACTTGTGTTTTTCTTTCCAAGTAGGTGACAGCCTGAATCTCATTAACAGGGCAAGGTAGGTTATAAGTGTCTTTACAAAAAAATAGTTATTTGATGATAAGAAACTCTTGAACTGGTCAGTTCAATTGATGGCATCTTTATTTTGGACACTGCAAAGGTGTTTGACTCAAATTCATCCATCATGAGGATTGTTGCAATGTTATTTTCTTGCCATAGATATTTCACACCTGAACTTCAAATTCAATTTGTGACTTTGTCTAGAATTTAACACGTATAATATAAAATGTGGAAAAAAATAAATGTGTCTATGGAAGTTAAATTGATTTTTTTTCTATGATTAATATAAAGAATACAAAGACTGCACATAAAATTAAAATTTTGTGTCAAATTGTTGAGAACACACTGACATTGCTACTTTCATTAATGGAAAATTACTACTACTGACAATAAATTATTTATAGGTGGCTAATTCTTTACTGTGTAGCAAGCAAATTTAATTAATTAGATAACAATGTCCACAAAAACTTTCTGGAGCTAAACATGGTTGCACATGTCTGTAATCCCAGTGGCTCAGGAGGTTGAGGCATGAGGATTGCAAGTTCAAAGCCAGGCTTAGCATCTTAGTGTAACCCTATCTCAAAACTGAAAATCAAACAAATATATAAATAAGGGTTGAGGATGTGGCTTCATGTTTAATAATTCCTGGATCCAATCTCTGGGGACAAGAAAGAGTGCTTTTTGGAAACAAACTTAGTCTCATTTGGCTACTGAAGGAGAAAATAAGGATAGAATTCTTTGGCTCTGAAACCTGACCAGGATAGGACTAAGGGAAGGGATAACAAATATGGAAAAAAGTAGAGAAAAAGTTCATAAGATTACAATCTTAACAACAGTGAGAAAGAAAAGCAGACCAAGTTAAAACTGGAAAGGAGCTATAAAAACAGGAAAAGAGATCACATAGTTTATTCTACATTGTTTGCTGAAAGCTATGCTGATCAGGACCACCATTTTGAAGAGTCTGTAGGTAGTCAGACTCTATAGAAGAAATTAAATCTGCACAGCTTCTCTCCAATACAAATAGTAACAAATAAAACTAGAGGGAATGCTTCTGAAACAAGCTTGATCCCTATCTTTCACCCTACACAAAATCAACTCAAAGTGGATCAAAGGCTTGGTAATTAAACCAGAAATTTTGCAACTGCTAAAAAATAACACTGGGCCCTTCAGCATATGGGTAGCAGGCACCAACTTCCTTAACAAGACTCCTAAAGCTTGAGTAAAACCAAGAATCAGTAAGTGGGATGGCACCAAATTTAAAAGTTTGTGCACAGCAAACAAGAACATGAATAGAGAGAATACAAAATGGAAGGAAATATTTTACAGCTACTCTTCCAACAAAGGTTTAATATCTCAAATATATAAGTAACTCCAAAAAATAACATACACACAAATAACCCACTTAGTAGATGGACAGAAGAATTAAACATATTGTCAAAAGAATAAATACAAATGGTCAAAGAATATATGAAAAAAAAACATTCAACATCTCTAGCAATCATGGAAATGCAAATCATAAGTACATTAAAACTTCATCTCACTTCAGTTAGAATGGCAATCATCAAGAATACAAATAATCCACATGCTGGCAAGAATACAGGGAGAAAGTATGCTCATACATTTCTTGCAAGAATGCAAATTGGGACAAACACTTTGGAAAATAGTGTAAAGATTCCTGAAAATCTAGGAATGGAATCACCATATGACCCACTATCATACTCCTTGGTATTTGTTCACAGGAACTAAAATTTATGCTGGTGATGAGAATCAATCAGAAACAGGTTCAAGTCCTATTTGTCCAGATGTGAAGATTGAACAACTGAGAAATGCCAAGCCAAGAATAGAAAGCAAGTTTTATTTAAAGGATAGAACATATATAGACTTCTCTACAGAGAGTGGTCCCAGGGCCGGGAGTCTAAAGAAGTGGGTGTGTCTGGCCCCTTTCATACAAAAAAAGTCCTCCTTTTCCCCTTATCTTGCAAGCATAACTAGTGACTAAAAGGTGGGAAAGAATCCTTCCACCGATGCTTCTCCTTATCTGCCCAATAGGGCAGAATGGAGCCATCCAAGAGATGTTTCAATAACAACTCCAGCAACTCCCTGCAGGAACAATTCCCTGGAAGCAAGTAGCCTTGGCAACAGGCTGTGGAGAAAGGGGAAAGTGTCCAGGAGATATTAGCATTTTATTTTCTTTCCTTTCCAATTATCCGTCATCTTCCTGATCAGACCCAGTTATTTATTACATACACTGACTGTCTTTTTTGTTCTCTGTCCTCAGAATCATCATAATACAGTGGTACTTTCACACACACAAAAAAATGATTATAGCATCCCAATTCATAATATCTAAGCTATGGAACCAGTCTAAGTACCAGTTAGATGAATGAATAAAGAAAATGTGGTATCTCTGCACAACAGACTTTTACTCTTACATAAAGAAGAATAAAATTATGGCACTGGCTGGTACATGGGAGGTAATGGAAAACATAATGCTAAATGAAATAAGCTAGACACAGAAAGTCAAAGGAAGAATGTTCTCATTTGTATGCAGAAGGTAGAACAATATAAGGGGAAGCAGGGTGGCAGTTATGATGAAAATAGAAGGAAGATAATAGACGAGTGGCACAGAGAATGGAAATAGGGAGGGAGGAAGCATGGGAAGTGGACGGACTGTGGAACAAAATTGATCAAATTAGGGGTAATATCTAATCACGTACCAAAGTTTCCTTTGCTTTTGTTCTTGGTTTTATTTTTATTGATAATAAAAATCAAATAATTCTTCATCTAACCCATTGTTTTCTAATGGCTAGATATATGCTATTTGGAAATTCAGAAGGCTAAACAATTCTTGTGCAGATAAATTATTTAAAATGGCAAGAAATGTACCATGAAAATAATAAGATGCTGATAAAATTACAAATATAGCACTTTAGTCAATGATACAATGATATTTAAGTTTTAATTTATAAATACTTGTAACTCAAGTGTTCATCATATTTGTTTCTTCACTCGGGAGACTTAAGACATGTGCAATCATCTGGAAAATAAATTTTTGTCTACCCTGAGTTAAAGTGACTTCAATTTCCAACTCTCCTAAAAATAGTTTCATTATATTCCTTCTTTTCATTGTAAAATATTGCTGTGTTAAAGTTCTTATAGAAAAATAATAGACATCAAGTTTCATATAAAATGCATACTCAGGGCTGGGGTTGTGGCTCAGTGGTAGAGTGCTTGCCTAGCATGCATGATGCAGTGGGTTCAATCCTCAGCACCACATAAAAATAAATAAATGAAATAAAATTATTGTGTCCAACTATAAAAACTAAAAAATATTAAAAAATAAAATAAAATGCATTCTCTACCCTAAATCAATTTTGAAGCAGAAATATTATCATGATCTCTTGGCCTTCATTAAAAGCTTTCTATCTTGCTTGTAATAAAATGGCACTCATTACCTTATGAGTTTTGAAATAAACAAAGCATACTAATGGACAGATAGTTAGTGAAAATTGTTTTGATGGTTCTTCAGAAAGATAATCCACACTTTCCATCTAATGCACTAATCACTGGCCTTAAAGAAATCTAGGACTCAAGCTGTTTGAGGCAATTACATTAAAAGGAAAAATTATCAGTATTTAAAATCACTGTCCTTGTACTTTTGTTACCTGTTCACACACAATTCAGAAACAAATGCAAACTAGTATAATCGAAAAAGCTCACATTAGTACTTTCAAAATGTATAAAATATTAGTGTTATAAAGTAAAACTATATTTTAACAGGAAAGAAAATCTGTTTATTCAGGTTTGATTTGTTAATTCTATTGTCTCAATCAGAAATAGCCTATGATGAATTTGGATGGTGATATTTGAGCTGACTACAGAAAAATAATTACCTATCAATCCGTCTGCTGGGCATATGGTGATTGTATTACCTATATCTCAAAAAGAGTAATGGATTTTGGTTTTTTCTATATAGAAGAGGTAAATAGATGTTTCAAAAGACAGATATGCTTACTGATTACTTAATGTACACATGCATTGAAACATTTTATGACATCCCATTAATATGTATCATTTTTTGGTTTTATATCAACTAAAAATAATTATTAAAAAAATGTCCAAACAAAAGGTCAGGACTATGTGAGGATGTTAGCTCTGCCCTGTTCATTACAGCATTATTCAAAAAAAGCCAAGATGTATAATCAACCTAAAAGCTCATCAATAAATTAAGGCACAAAGAATTTACACACATTTATACAGTCAAATATTACTCAAGCTTAAAATAAAACATGAAATAAGGTTAAAAAACAAAAACAAGAACTACACAATCTCGCCAATATGTGGGATTTTTTTTTTAAATCAAGATATGTAGAATAGAGATTCTCATGATCCTTCTCCGAAGGGAGGGAAATGGGAAGATACAGGTCAGAGTATAAAGTTGCAGTTACATAGGACAGATAAATCCAAAGGTCTAATGTTTAGCATGAATACTATAGTTGATACAATTGTATTGGTAATGGAACTTGGCTAAGGAAATAATCATTTTAGATGATCATACAAAAAAAGAAAAAAAAAGTTACTGTGTAAGGTAATGAATGTGCCAGCTTGCTTGACTATAGTAAGGATTTCATTTAAAATATTATGTTGTTGGGGATGGGGTTGTGGCTCAGCCTAGTGCATGTGAGGCCCTGGGTTCAATCCTCAGCACCACATAAAAATAAATAAAAAATAAAGGTATAATAATAAAAAAAGAAAAAGAAAAAGTATTATATTGAACATTTTAAATACAGTTAATTAGAAAAGGAAAATAAAATTTAATTAAGGAACTATATTTCCTTTCTAGTATTTTTTAATAAACACAAAAGAATCTAAATGAAAATCAGATGACACTAATGAAAATAAACTTTTAAACTTATTTTACAATCAATGTTTCTTGGGTACATGATTTGATAAATTTGATCCAACTGCCATGTTGCTTTAAAAATGTGACTATAAAAATAAATCTCATTACAGTTTTTTTTTCTTGTTATTAGTGTGCTTGATACTTTTAAACACTCAACTGCATGGCAAGATATGTTAATGGAACAAAATGCCCAAGGCTGACTAATATTATATAGAAACCAGGAATGACCACTGATTATCTCTGAATGATGAAAGTCCATGCAAAGTTTTTCGAGAGGAGACTTCCTTGCAGAGAAAGTAACTACTGCCGGAGCCTGAGGCAGGAATAAGTTTGATATGCATTAGGAAAAAGAGGAGAGCCAATGGGAATGAACTCAGAAGCAAGCAAGGAAAATTTCAGAAAATGAGACCTGACAGATAAGAGCCACATCATTTTGGATTCTGCACACCAAATATGAATTAGGACAGCATTGTAAGTGCAATTAGAAGCCACTGTAAAATTTAAAATATTCATATAATTTCAATAATTTAGATTGCTCAGACCTCTCTGTGGAAAAAGGAAAAATCTAAAACCTTGGGCTATAGTCTCATAAACATTGTAAGTCAACTAATAAATTGTATATTATCCTAATCAATCAGGATCACACAGAAAACACATTTAAAGTAAAATATAAGAGACTATGTTTTACCAAAATTACACTTGTTGGTTTTATTATATACCAGCAGAATGCCTGCTGCAGATCGATGTCAGGTATCCGCTAGACACATAGGAGGAAAGACAAAGCTACCTGTCTTGCTTACAATGAAAAACAGTACCTCAGCAGAGTTAAAAAATTAATATCTGGATTTATAGAGAATTTGAAGGTCATTTTAAAACATGCCTTTCCATATAGGGACATGTACAGTGAGCTGGGAGCATAGTGTGAAGGGTAGGGGTGGGAAGGGGATCCATTAGACTTGAGTAAGGGCCACAGCATAACAATGCCAAAGACTTATAGGCAAAGATCAAAAGGAACAATCCTGTAATTGTATAAGCAGAATAATTCTTTGTGAGTCTGGACACAAGCTGTAGGGTATGAGGGGATTTAACAGTTGGAAGATGTTAGGAATGACTTATTACAGGATTTGGGCTTGTGTTAGTAATTTGGTAGATGGGCTAAAGAAGAAGGACTTCAGTCTTATTGGATGATTTTGGGTGATTTCAGAAAGTAAGGTTAATTATACAATCATCTCTGTAATTATATCCACGAAGGGGAAAAATTATACTAATATTAAAATTGTAGCTGGTAACAAAACTTCACTTATTCATTTTAGCAAAAATAAGAGAGTACAGGGTATTTCATGGTTTTAACAATGTTCATATTGTCTGTATCTAGGCTCCCTACCAGTTGGTGTTGATGTATCTTAATCCATCATGGTTACAGAAAGGCTTTATCAGAAATTGATATTCTGTGAAGTTGTTGGTGTTCAGCAGGGGACACCGAATCCTAGTTGATAGTGATAGAACAGATCCTGGATGCTATTCTGATTCTAAACAGATTAGAATTCTTGGGATATCGAAGGTAGTGTTTTTAGGTGTTGAATTCAGTGGAGTCTTAAGACAAATTCTCTGTTAATATATACTGTTGAAAAATTGATGGCTTCTATGGTAAATTCATAAAATGAGTAGTTGAGTAAGTTACCTGGAAAAGAGTTTCCTGGAATCATAATGTTATCACAATGAAGATAAGGGAATAATAAAATTATTGCATATACTGAGTAGAATGTAAAGCGTTAGGGAAAAGAAGATCTAGTTCTCATCTTTAGAGTTTGTTAATAGCTATTTTTGGCTTTAAGCAATATAAGCACATATAGAAACAAATATTTATTTGCAACTACCTTGTGATATATGATTTATTTAAAATACGAGAAATCCAAACACTGAACACGTTATGTAACTGGTCACAATGGGAGAGATGGGGGGAAGTGGCAAATACTGTCCAGAACATCTCAAATGTCTTTGAGACTCTGGGAATACCATCCTTCCCAGTATTCTTTATTATTTAATTATATTTTTAAAATGACATTTGACGTTAATTAAAGTATTTAATTATTTTATTAGTTGTTCAAGACAATACAATGATCTTGACATATCATACATAGTTATTTAATTTTGATAAACTAATTAGTGGCGCAATAAGAGAAATAGACTTGGTCTTTTGTCCTAAATATAGATCCTCAGGAACAGGCTGCTGAAGACTTGGGGTCTAAGAATACGTAATCTGTTTTTCCCTGACCAAAAAACAATGCAAACCTTCACAGCTTTAAACAAAACAAACAAAAATCATGAACATATTATTATTGTCTATTGTAGTCAAGTCCACTTTTCATTAAATTTACAGGTATGAGAAATTATGAGGGCTTATGATTAGCAAATGTATCCACTCAACATGTTAATAGAGCAACAAGATCCTCCAGAATTCCTGAGCAGCCTTCTGAAATGTAGGGCCTTCTTTTGAGAGTGAAGGTTTTAGCAGGTGCATACCACACACCCAAATTTCTATTCTATTTTTCAGATAAGTATCCTTTGTTCTCAGTCAATGTCAGCTCTGTTGAACAGCCTCCTTGCTCAAATAAACTGAGAAGTTCATGAATAAAATATTAGCATGAGCCAGAAATCTGACTCAGTGTAGATTTTTTTGTCTAGCATGTATGAGATGTATGAGAACTTGTGTTTAATTCCCAATACAGTGAAGAGAGAGAGAGAGAGAGAGAGAGAGCTAAGTTAGCATGGATTTTCAAGTCAAACACAACTATATTTATCTTTTAACTATCCAACACTGAGAATTTAACCTAATATATGCTCCTTCTTGTTGTAAATTTCTACATCTGTTAAATGGTTCTAAAAGTACCTCTTCTAAAATTGGTATAAGTATTAAATGAGCTATAAAATGTCTAACAGGATAAAAATGAGATTGTTTTCTCATGCTTTTGAATAAAGTCCAAAGCTTAAAAAAAAGTATATTTTATATTTAGATTTTAAATCCATTTGCAGAACATTAAAAACAATGGATTGTATTTCTCAGAATATATTATCTTATTCCATTTTAAATATAAGAGAGGACAAAGTAGTAGAGAATAGAGTGCGGTTTTCTCCAAAGAGCTTTGTTGGCTCACTGCATATTTCTCAACCTTACTCTGACCCAAGTTAAAGAAGACTCAGGAAAACGAGTTCATGAAGTAATGGTGGGAATAGCCAGAGGAGGCTGGTAAACTGGTTGTTCTTTTTTTTTTTTTTTAGTTTTCGGCAGATACAACATCTTTGTTTGTATGTGGTGCTGAGGAGCGAACCCCGGCGGCTCGCATGCCAGGCAAGAGCGCTACCGCTTGAGCTACCCCGGAGGCTGGTTGTTTTTGCCACTTCCCAAGCTTGCTGGTGGAGTCATAGGATTTTAAGGATATTGGTACTGCTGCAGTAGCAGACAAGTGATGAATGTCTTCTGAGGAAAATTTGACGTGGTCCATTTGAGTTTGAGTGACACATATTGATGCCTAACTCTTGCTTGGAAAACTCTAAAGGAAAAATGTTAGGGGACAAGCCCCAAATAGCAAAGTTAATAAAGAGTTTGAATAGAAACTTCAGTGCTTTTCTTTCTGAGGTTTGGAAAGATACCAAGGTTATTTTCCTGTGTAACAGATGAAAATATAAAATGAACATGGTCAGGTGGAGTGCCTGCCCCAGGGAAAACCAAACAAAGCACCATTGGAAAGGTGTACATAAGCTGCGCACATACGGCGCACACGAATCAGGCAGGAATTTTTCCATGCCACTTGGAGACTGTGTTAAGCACAACAGAATGGTCCAGTGAGAAGTTCTCAGAGAGTCTGTAGAACTAAAAGTAGAGGTGAGTTTCTACAGAACCCACTAGAGACTTGAGAGAGAGAACGTGCATATTGTCACACAGTGTGAGAGCGCCATGCTTCTAGTAGATAGACAATGCCTTATTTTGTTATTTCATATTCCTTGCTCCTCACTTTTAAGTCTTCATGAGATAGGAAAGCTTATGCACTTAGAAAGGGAGGATGAAATGATCAAGAGATGGAAGAGGGAACTTACAGACTACACTTCTGTCTTCTTCACAGTTGCTCCTGTAAATGAAAAGGTTGATCTGCAGCTTGCCAAAAAGGAGCAGCGTTACATTAAATCAAACAATTAACTAAAGATTCTTTCTTAACATTTAGTATCCATGATGAGCTGTTCAAATACCTGGAAGTGATTAGAGAAAATGGGAATCTGTCTGAGGTTAAAGGAAAGGAGATCTCATGATTATATGAGTAAAGTTTAGTGTAGTACCAAACAAAATATATAGGCATTTGTTGTTTTGTTGTCTTCCTTATTACTTCAGTGCAGTGGGAGTAACTAGATTGTGCAGGTGCAAGTTGTAACCCAAACCTTAAAAGAGTGGTCAGTAGTTTGTTAACAAGAATGTGCAATGGAAAGTTCTTTTTGTTTTATTTTGTGTCTCAGGAGGGAGTGTGAGGAATTTAGTGAGGTAAATAGGATTTACAATTAATTAACAAACTTCACACTCCAGAGTCAACTGAGACATCAAGGTTTAAGTTCTTTTACTTCTCAGTCCACATCAGACAGTTTGTTAATTGACAATGGCTGATAAAAATATTTTCCATTGGATCAAATTATTCTCTTTCAATAATATATATTTGCTAACCATGTGTGAGTTGACACCTCTGCCTTACATGCACAGGAGAGAGAAACCTCTGAAAGTCAGACTCCATAGACCTAAGTTGGGCATCCTAAGCTTACTGCCTACTAATTTTTTTTTCACTTTAATTCACAGGCTACTTGGGAGCCTAATGTTAGTACTTGAACCCTAAAGCTAAATTATTATTAAAGTTGCAAAGATAACAGAGGTCAGAAGCAGAACAGTTGTTGTTTCTTTCCCTTTCTTTCTCTCTCCTTCCCTCCTTCTCTCCTCTTTCCTTCCTTCCTTTCCTCCTTTTCTTCTCTTTTTGTTTTAAAAGTAATCATTTTGTAGTAATTAGAGAAATGCAAATCAAAACTACTAATACTGAGGGTTGGCAAGGATGTGGAGAAAAAGGCACACTCATACACTGCTGGTGGGACTGCAAATTAGTGCAGCCACTATGGAAATCAGTATGGAGATTCCTAAAAGAAACTTGGAATAGAACCAGCAATTGACCCAGCTCTCCCACTTCTAGGTCTACACCCAAAGGACTTAAAGTCAGCACGCTATAATGACACAGCCATATCAATGTTCATAGCAGCTCAATTTACAATAACTAAATGGTGGAACCAAACTACATGCCCTTCAACAGATGAATGGATAAAGAAACTGAATGATATATACACAATCAACAGATATGTTGAGAGCCATAGCTGAAGGGGCCCCAGCAAACTTCCAGCTGCCAGCAAACTTCCAGCTGCCAGCTGATGATTGGCTCACATCAGGCCCCAGCAACTTCTAGCTACCAACTGATTGGCTCCTCTGCAGTGATGCTCATTGGGCTGTTTCCCCGCCCTTTCAGACCACAGAGCTGCTCATTGGGGGACTTTTTTTGGCTCCACCCATGTGACCCAGCCAATCGGCCTCAAGAGCAGGAGGAGTGGGGGAGGTTGAGAGGCTTGTGGGAAGCCTGTGGTGGCAGTTGGGCTCTGAAGGTTTTCCTGAAGAGCTGTGTGGTTTGGCATGTGTGGTTTTAAAAATAAAGTTCGTTTCTTTTGACAAGTGGCTCCTGAATTCTGCCCAGCCAGACTGCGGAATTTGGTGGGCCGCACAGGGAATGACTGAGGGTAAGTGATAAGGTAAACTGCTCGCCCCTGAGGGCAGGGCGAGAGGATGAGTAGCCATTTTAAGATTCTTCTTTTGCTTTGTTTCGCTTTTGTTTTAAATTGCCTGTCCCTGGAGATGAGTGAGACGGAAGAAAAACTGCTCACATCTGAGGAAAAACTATTTGCGTCTGAGGAACAGATAGGGAGAAAGGATGGATGGACATTTCAGGAGGATAGAAAGGCTATAATGATTTTGTGTTTTTCCATTTTTGTTTCATTCTGTCTCGGTTTTGTTTGGTGTCATCTTGTTGGGTTGTATTACAGTAGAAATATGGGATCAGAAATTAGTAAAAAACAAACTGAAAGAGTGTTAAGTAAATTGTTAGAGGAAGGAGGCATCTCAGTAAAATCAAGAACAGTCAGGGCATACGTTGATACAATACAAAAATGTAGCCCATGGCTTTTTAAGGAGGACTTGTTAAATATATCACAATGGAACCATCATGGTGAAGATTTAAAAAGAATAGAAAAGAAAAGCCCAGGGATTCTGCCAGTTGGCACATTGCCATTGTGGACATTCGTATCTTGTTTGCTTAGTCCAAAGCCTTCAGTTCAGACAATGTTAGAGGAAGGAGAAGACATA
>NW_026000174.1:36943558-37007138 GCF_001458135.2 Marmota marmota marmota | reverse complement strand
AAAAAAAAAAAAAAAAAAGAAAAAAAAAACCTCATTTATTTTATTGGGGCAAGGTGGCCTTGTTTTGAGGCTAGAAAAATTGTTATTCCAACTTTTTCAAGAACACTAGAACACTCTCTTTTCCCTACTTATATATACTTGGTGGCTTATTTTCACTGATTAAATAAAATCCAACTCCTTATTCTGTTGTTTAAAGCCCACCACTATTTGACTCAATTAAAATTCTAATAATTTTCCAAATATTACCCAAAACATGGTCTAACTACACAGTATGACTGTTAAAACTTTATTCAACAACTTTCTGTTGAGTATACATCACATATCCTGAATCAGACTTTGAGCCTGTTTTATCAGCATTTACCCCACTCTTCAGACTTTAAGAGTCTGATAATAAGAGATTTTATAAACAAACTGATTTTGGCTGTTGGGTGAAGGGTGATTAACTCTGGAGGATCCCATGGATGACACAATGACGCATTTTTGATTCCTATTTATAGTGTGCATCTTCATACTTTAAATTTGCTGAGATTCTTGCCATTCTCTGAAATGAGCTCCTTCCTATCCTTCTGGCAAAAACTCCCCCACTCTTAATGATTCATTTCAAATTTTTCCTTTTCTGAAAGTGTTCTCTGACACCATTTTCCTGTCCCTCTGGCAGAACTTAGTATTCTGTCTACTTTAGTTCTATAACTTTATCCATAAACCTACCATACAAAAAAGTATAATACATCACATTTGCATACACTGTGTGCATGTTTGTCTCTGTGAATAGATGAAGAACACTTTGATGTCTAGAATGATGCCCAGGATATAAAAGATTATTCTCATCAATAACAAATTTTGACATTTTCCCATCTTGACCAACCAATTTTATGAGTCCGATAAAAGTTAGCATTAAATCCATTCTTGATAGAACACATTACTTCACTCTCTTCCATGTCCACAATGTAACTAGCTCACCCAAACTGATTGCTCCACAAATAAATACCAAATGTAAAAAGACAGGCTGAAAGTTCTCAGTCTACTTGACCAACTTCAACATATATTCTAGTGATAGCCATTCTTTTTGCAAAAATATTGTGGTAAACATTAACTAAAGCTGGAGTTCTTTAACTGAAACAAAAATCTTTGTACTCAAGGAATGAGAAAATGAAGATATATAGAAATTAAGAGCTCTATCTACCCCAATTATAAGTGTTTGCATTTGAAATGCAGGATATCTATTTTCTGATTTCAATTCCCTTGTTATTTCTATAGTAGCAACAATTTCCATGGCCTTGGTTCAAATATCTAAATCTTTATCCCTTTAAATCCAAGAAAGAAAAAAGCATATTAGCTCAGCAAACTTATGGGATTTGTGAGCTTCATATTGATGATTTCTAGAATATTTAAATACTCTGAAAATTCAGAGTTTTTGTTGTTGAATTTTTTTTTTGTAAAATAGTAACTCACAATTGCCACAAAAGAGATCAACATCAATTACTTTGCTTGTGAGAAAAGATAGTTATTATCTCTAATATGAAAATATTTTATATAGATTTTTGCCCTTTTATCATTAAATTCAGAATAACAAATATATTTCTTTATAATAAGTGCTCTTGGCTGTGGACATGTAATGAAACTATTTTAAAAATCACCTAGACAGGGCTGAATTGTGGCTCAGTGGCAGAGCACTTGTCTAGCATGTGTGAGGTACTGGATTTAATTAATTCTCAGCACCTCTAATCAAAAAATAAAATAAAGGTCCATTGACAACTATTTTATATATATATATATATATCATCTAGGCAATGCAAAACTATGTAGACTATAATGGGAAAGTTGAAATAGTGCTAATTTGTCATGTGAGACTATGACAAATAGTCTATGGTTGGAGACTTTGGACTTTGATGTGATTTTAATTCAGGAAAAAATTGGTAAGTTTTAGCAAAAAATATCATTTTATGATTATGGGAGTTTGAAAGTCTCAGAAATATGGTTTATAAATTCCAAGTAGCTGTGCCTTAACTTTAAAAAAAAGAAGAAAAGACAAAGAATAAGGATAGCAAATTTGCTTCAGGAATTTACAAAAGGAAAGGTATTGTGGAGATGGAGATTCAGAAAGACATATGTTTTTATTTTTTCATTAATTTAGTGAAATGTATGTCATGTTCTTGCTTTTAATTACTGAAAATTTACAGGACTGTGTGATGATTAATACACACAAACACAAATGTATACGCATACCTACATATACATACAGAAACAGAAGAGACGCCACCTGTTCTAACACAAAGACAAGACTTCCCTAACACTCAGCACTTCCCTACTAGAAACACAACATATCTGAGGCTACTTAGTTGACTGGTTCAATGGAACCATGGGGGCTGCATTCATCTTTATTACTATCAAATCTCCAGGGCTACAGCATAGATGCTCAATACAAATTTTGAATACATTACACCAGGGCACATACACAAAACATCAAATTAGAATTCTACATAATAAATGTTATAAGAGTGACTAACTAACTGCCAAAGTGACCTTGAAAATCATTTGGAGGGAGTCATAATTAAGCTAAAATTTGAAAGATGAGATGTGCTTCTCCAGAATGAAATTAAATTTAGGGCAGGGAGTATTGTTCAATGGTAAAGCACTTGCTTAGCACATGTGGGTCTCTTGGTTAGATACCCACCCCCCATAAAAAAGATGTGGGGGTATAAGAAAATATGTCAAGTAATTAGATGCATTTTATTTTAATAAGCCAAAATACAAAACAACAACAACAACAAAAACAAAACGAATTGGATTAATAAAATAACATTGGCCAGCCAGGCACAGTGACATACATCTGTAATCCCAATGACTTGGGAGGCTGAGGGTTATATGTGTGTATGTTTTTATGTGTGTCTATCACTCTCTTTACATACAGACAGACACATAATACAGTTTTGGTGCATTACACCCTGCTGCTCTAAAGTATTGATGTTTCTCCATTGTAATTTACTTGCACATTAGCAGATGGGAGAAACAGAATAATTCTTTATTAATCACTCTAAATTATATAGGTTTTCTTCAACTCTTGGGAGCATTTTTTTCCTTTAAAATGATGGGTTTTATGGATCATTTGATTTTGAAAGTTGCATTAATTTCAATTTTTCATTTTCCTAAGATATCCTCATAATGAATGAATGCATATTGCACGAGTCTAGATTGCTGTAATTCATAGAGGAGGTATTGAAGTCCCTAGGCATAAAGATTTATAATTCAGAAGAGAACTGAGTTTAGTATAAGAAAGCAGATTTCTATTATCTATTTTTGAAAAGTCATCTTAGCAACAACTAACTGAAACTTACTCTGTGTGGAGTTTTGTAATAACCCATCTTTGGGGAGCAGAAGAGAAGCTCAAAATGTCTCTTGTGTGGTAAAAGCTCATTTTCTAGTTAATGAGATTAATGGTATAGATGTAGACAACACTTAAAGTTTAAAACAATTAAAATGCAGAATGCACACACATAGCAAAGTGACTGCAGGAGACAATAGGTATTCCAAAAGTTCTGTCTAGGTAAAATGATTCAATGAAACCATGGGGGCTGTATTCATCTTTATTATTTTATTGTATGGAAGGGCGGAAAAGAAAGGCTTTGACAGAATCACCAGCAAAATCCTCCATGTAAAGATGATCACAGATAAGTAATGAATGCCTCCTGCTCCTTGTGCTATGCAGGTGTTTTTGATGACATCATTCTGTAATGTCATTCACCCCCTTGTTCTCTTATTTGGTCAGCAAGACTTTCCTGACTGCTTAGTTTACCAGATTTTATGGACAAAATGATCATATTTAGTTTGGTTGCCAAGGGATTTATAATCTAATGAGGCATATCATGGCTACCAGAGCTTCTCACATCCATTCCTGTTTTCTTCTGATTTATACCAGAGAACACAACATGAAATTCATGCCTCTAATATAAAAACAATTGCAAGCAGAGACAAGCCAAAGCATTTCATTTGAGGAAGAAAATATCAGGTATATTTTATTTCCATCTGAGTGCAACATATTTTACCTTACCTACCTAAATTTAGTCTTTTCCATTTATTCAAATTATAAATAGTCATGGAAGTTAAAAAAGAAAAATCAGTTGCTAACTCGGTTACTTAAAGCAGATTGCCTCTTCAGTGGACAAAGATAATTGAATTAGGTAAAAGAATAAAGCAAATTGCTTAAGAAACAAAACAGAAATCATGTTAGTTCAATCTCAGTTCTGTAGGCAATATTGAGTTTTGACCTCTAATCTTTCCTGTATATTAGTGTAATAGAAAACCAAGTCCAAAAAACAATATGGTGACTGCTACCACCGAATTGTGGAATTGTGTGTTCATATAAATTCATGCATTGAGACCTAATCCCTAATGCAACTTTATTTGGAGTTAGGGATTATAGGAGTAATTAAGATGAAATAAAATCATAAGGGTGGGTTCCTTACCTATTAGGATTTGTGACCTTGAAAGAAGAGGACCCACTCAAGGACACACACACAATCAAGGAAACACATGTGAACACAGAATAAAGAGCCTTCTAAAAATCAAGAAGACAGCGTGACCAGGAACCATCTCCATCTGACTTGAACTGGGATTTGTAGCATCAGAAAGGAGAGAAAACTCTGGCTCTGTAGTTTAGTTTCCCGGGGTTGTGTATTTTGTTACAACAACACTGTGTGGGCTTTGGAGTTCAGTTTCTGATACTGTCATCTTTACTTTGTTTCACATTATTTTATCTCCTTATGCTTAGTTTCCAACAGTAGAACACAAATCTAAAAATTATGTTTGATAGTGTTTTGCAGAAATTAGATTAGATAGTTCTTGAGATGTGATGCATTTTTAATAGCTTCTAAATTTCTAAAAGCCAGGTAATAGAAAATGAAAACTATAGGAGTTACAAAGGCCTCTGGTATGAAAAGCAGAAAACTTCACATACTGTTACAATATTTTCTGGCTCTTGTTTTTCAGAAAGATCTAGTCTTGATAATCTTTATTTTCACAGAGCCCAATGAGCAAATGTTCAATCAAAACTGGAGAATGAGTGTTTTTCTCTTGTTTACAAAAATTTGCAATTTGTTCTAATCACTAAATACCATGTAATATACAAATATTGCAGTACCATACACTTCTTCATTTAAAAGAGCAGCATTAAATTCTCATCAATATTTAAACATTCCTTTGAGTATTAGATTTTGCTCAACATTAATAAAAGCTCACATCCCCTGCCCTGAATTCTACTACAAAATGTGATACCATGTTTGGAATAGCCACCTTTATTTGTAATCATAATGGGCCATAAAATTTGTCATTCTGACAGATGATATTCAAGTTTTCTTTTAACCCAACAGTTTTCTCAATATTCAATTATTGTGTTCACTGAATTTTTCTCTCGAAAATGTATTTCCTGAACATACTGGTTTGGGGGACACAAATTGGTCAAATGCTATAGTAATATAAATAAAACCAATGTTAGGAAATTTGAAAGGAAAAACAAAGACAAAAGAACTACCCTATTTGATAATGAAAACTGTTGGCACTGCCATTGAATAAACCTTCCAATATGTAGATGGTAGAACAAAACAAACCCTAATCACCAAAGCTATTTTGAGCAAAAATAGCAGAGTAAAAAATAACAACTCAGTACCTAACTTGAAAATAAACTACCTAAATTTAAGCTTACAAAGGAAGGAAGGAAGGAAGGAAGGAAGGAAGGAAGGAAGGAAGGAAGGAAGGAAGGAACAAGGTAAAGAAAACCTGTAGGGAAAAAAAAATCACACAATCTACTACACATGAAATTGGAGTTCCAACAGAGAGACACTGAATAATGAGTGAACATTATGAAAAATGTGACAGATTCAATAAAGTGAAAAATTTCCAATGACTGAATTCCAAAACAATTAAAGGAAGGACTATATTATTTAAATTGTCCTATATTTATTGTGAAACTGTACTACTTAAAAGTTCCTCTTATATGTTCCAGTCAAAAATGGCTTCACTAATAAACTCATGAACAGTTTTATAAAGAGTACATAATTTGTACAAAACCTTTTTTTAAAAAATAAAGGTGATTTGAACAATCTTCACCTTATTTCATAAGGTTATCATTACCTTATTAAAACAAGGGTGTTAAAAGAAGAGAAAGCTTCAGAATAATATTCCTCATAAATACATTCCAAATACTTCAGAAATTTTAGTAAATTAAATTTACAAATATAATTAAAGCAATGATAATACTAGAAAATCAAATCTGTCTTTGAAATTCATTTTTTTAACTTGAAAAATAATTAAGGGAATTCATCACTTTAATAGATGAAAGAGTAACAGGAATATGATCATCTTGGGATATGATCATTTGCTAAAATAAAATGTCAATTCATGAAAAAAAGAGTATTTATTCAAATTATGGATGAAAGTAAACTTTCTGGACCTCATAATGGACACATACAGAAAAAAAATATCATTTTATGGTGAAAAGATTTAATTAATCAAAAAATTATTTTTGACTGTGTATGTAAGTATTTATGTAGAAGAACTTGTATAAAGAATACAGAAAGAATAAGCTCAGGTCAATAGAAAGTAGAATTAACATTGGGGAACACATTTGAACAGATACTTCACAAAAAACACATGAATGTGCAATAAGTATGTGAAGAAATTGCTCAACATTGATGACAATCAAAAAATGCATCCCAGTGCACAAAGGATTTGTCTTTAAATATTGAAATCTCATGTGTTACTGGAGGAAATAAATAAATGCACAACTGCTTTGTAGAATATATATTCTGTCTTATAGAAAGTTATGATTTATATAAAGTTAAATATAAACATCCAGTATATTTCTATTCTTTTACTCTATGTACTTATGTAAATTAATTGAACTTAGAATGGGTTTATAAGCACTTATTCATAAAATGTAATACCTGACAAAACCTAAACATTCTCTCTTTGCAAATTAACAAATACATGGAAAATTATTTGGGCTAAATCCATTTATTAAGATATTATTGCTTTGAAAAAAAAAACATTCTCCATAACACTATACTGATTGAGAAAAGACCAAATACAATTTGGCTACATTAAATAAAAAATTATTTATATGAAATTTAGAATAGGCAAAGTGGAACATTGGATCTAAAATAATGTGGCCAGGTTGGAAATGTCTTGTATTGGACTCACAGGAAAAACTTATGATAATGAAGTGTTCTATATTCTCATTATTTTATCAATATGTAACCTTACATAATACACTTAATCAAATTTAAAAAGCTGTATTCCTAAAACAAGTGTATTTTACTATGTGTAAATTATATCCTGAACAACAACAAAAAAATCAACCTAAAATTTAATCTATCAGTTGATAAATAATCACATTGTAAAGGGTACACACTGACTACAAAAACCAGAGATCACTCAAGGAAGTCAAGAACAGTTTGAGGTAGCTTCACTTTTTTATTTTTAGCTTGGTTGCTTGCTTGTACTTTAAAAGTTATATCCATGAAATCATTACTAGGATCATTGTCATACTACTTTTTAAAAATTCTTTTTAGTTATATATAACATTAGGATACAATTTGACATAATCACAAGAGCATGGATGTAAATTTGCTAAATTCAGTCTCTAGAACTTATCCCCACTTCATCCTACCCCTTGCTCCCTTCCCTCTACTCTATTGTTCTTTCTGCCATTTATTTATACTTTTCTGAAATCAGTGTTCTGTATACATATGTAATGTTGAGATTCATGGTTCTCTATTCATATATATATACATGAAAGTTTGGACAGATTCATTCCAGTGTTCTTCCCCTATCCTGTCCTTCCTGCTTCCCCTCAATCCTCTTCATCAGCTCTATTTATTTATCTATTCTCCATGTTGAAGAAATTCTCCCCCTGCCCCTGTTTTTTTTTTCTTCTGTCTCTCTCATTCTCCCAACTCGACCATCTGCCTATTTTTGATTATCTTTCATATATCAGGGAAAACATTCCACCTTTTACTTTTTGGAACTTGTTTATTTCCTTAGCATGATAGTCTCCATTTCTATCCATTTACCAGCGAATGTCATAATGTCATTTTTTTTACATCTGAGTTATGCTTCATTGTGTATATATACCCCATTTTTTAATCCATTCATCTGTTGGATCTGGATCATTTTTTAAAATTTTTTATGTTTTTTAAAATTTTTATTTTCTTTCTGACACACCTGTTGATTGGTCATTTTGAACTGTGCTGCTATAAATTTTGATGTGGCTTCATCACAGTAGTGTGCTGATTTTAAATCCTTCAGATATATATTGAGGAGTTGGATAGTTGGGTCATATGGTGGTTCCATTCCAAGTTTTTTGAGAAATCTCCATACTGCTTTCCAGAGTGGTTGCCCTATTTGCAGTCCCACCAACCATGTATGAGTGTATCTTTCTTCCCACATCCTTGCCAATATTTTTGATATTTTTATTCTTAATAATTGTCATTCTGACTGGAGGGAGATGAAATCTCAATGTAGTTTTTGTTTGCATTTCCCTAATTGCTAAAGATGTTGAAAATTTTTTCAAATATTTGTTGACCATTTTTATTTCTTCTTTTGAGAAGTGTCTGTTTAATTCTTTTGCTCATTTATTTATTGAGTTTTGTTGTTGTTTTTTGTTTGCTTGCTTTTTGTTGTTTTTGTTTTGTTTTGGGGGCTAAGTGTTTTGAGTTCTTTGTATATTCTGGATATTAATGCCCTATCAGAGGAGCAGGTGGCATTTTGGCATTTCTCCCATTTTGTAGGCCCTCTCTTCATGTTCTTGTCTCTTGAAACTTTCTAATTTGATGCAATCAATCCCACTTGCTTATTTGTTTAAATTTTTTTTCCTGTATTTTAGGAGTCTAGTTTAGGAGTTGGTTCCTGTGCTGACATGCTGAAGTGCTGGGCTCATATTTTCTTCCAGCAGATGCAAAGTTTCTGGTTTAATTCCTAGGTCTTTCATGCTCTTTGAGTTGACTTTTGTGCAAGATGAGAGACAGAGGTCAAGTTTCATTCTTCTATGTG
Organism: Marmota marmota marmota; assembly: GCF_001458135.2. NCBI lineage: Eukaryota > Metazoa > Chordata > Mammalia > Rodentia > Sciuridae > Marmota > Marmota marmota. Next base: position 36,998,093 of record NW_026000174.1, on the reverse strand, counting down.
TAGCTATCTATCTATCTATATCCATATATAATATATGGATATAGATAGATACAAATACATACAAATACACACACACACACACACACACACACACATTTTTTCCCCAGCACCATTTGTTTTAAAAGGCTATGTTTTGTCCAACATGTTTTTGGCACCTTTTCCTAACAGCAGATATTGCATTTATGTAGGTTTGTCTCTGTGTCTTCTCTTCTATTCCATTGGTGTTCCTGAATTTTTGATGCCAGTACCATGCAGCTTTTGATAATTATAGATTATAAAAAGAAAAATATAAATGATCATATTAATTACACATTAAATCTCTCCCCAAAATCTACAGTTCAGTTAGAAAACATGAAGAGTTTTTAACTTATGTTTTGCATATATACTATATGAAGTGCTTATATTTGCAAAGGATTCTTTCAGTTTAATGCATTTTAGATTAGCTGTCGTCTGTAACTAAGTTTAAGTATATTTTTCTTCTGTTGGTTTAGCATTTTTCTTTCAGATTGAGCTCCTCATTTCCACAAATGAGTGAACATATTGTATTTGTCATTCTGTGTTTGATTTCACTTAGCATAATGACGTAGATTTCCATTTAGTTTGCAGCAAATATCAAGATTTTATTTATTTTTTTACTGCTAAACAATGTTCTTTTGTGTGTACAGGCTACGTTTACTTTATTATTTTGTTTATTGTTGGACACCTTGATTTACTTCATAATTTAGCTAATGTGGTTTGTGCTACAATAAACACAGGAGACCAAATATCTCTTTGATATAATGATTTCAAATCTTTTGTATATATGTCCAGTAGTGGGATTGCTTTGTCATATAGTAGTTCCATTTTTAGTTTTTTAAGGATCTATATATTGTGTTGCATAATCGCTCTATTAATCCATATTTTCATCAACATAAAAGAGATCCACTTTCTCCACAACCGCCTAGTATTTGATAGATTATTGTTGTTTTTTTTTTTGGGGGGGGGAGGTTATAGCTATTTTAACTGTGGTGAAATGATGTCTCATTGAGGTTTTGATTTGAATTTTCTGATGATTAGTTTTATTGAGCATTTTTCATACACTGTATGGACACATTCATATCTTACTTGAGAAAGGTATATTCAAATATTTAGTGCACAGTTTTACTGGATTATTATTTTTGTTGTTTAGTATTGAGTTTTTTTATATATTCTGAATATCAATTCCTTATATGGTGAATAGTTTGGCAATACTTTTCACACTCTGTAGCTTGTTTCTTCACTGTTAATTATTTCTTTTGCTATATAGAAGCTATTTAATTTGATGTAATTTCATTTACCTATTTTTACTTTGTTACTTGTTCTTTTGTTGATCTAGAAACTTTTGATAAAGAAAAGATGTTTTGATTATTTTTATTTAGTTTCAACTGTGTAAAATCAGAATGCATGTCAACAGGAAAGCTGTTGGCAAAAGCTGCAAAATGAAGTTCTAACAGGCGTATTTCATCGAATACAGCATTTTAACAAAGGTAAACTCAGAAAAAAATGCAAAATAGCACCAGCAGTGGAGACAGTAGATATTAATTGAAACCAACACTGATATACTGGGATGGATGGCTGTCTCAAGTACAATCCTTAACTTTGGTTAAAAGGTGAATTTTGCATGCCATCCTACAGTTGTCTCTGCCATGACTTAACATTTCTTAAGCAACATCCTTGAGGAAAAAAAAAAAACAAAATACACAGATGATCACAAAAGATTTATCTCTAGCTGGGAATTGTTCAGATTTATCTCTAGCTGGGAATTATTCAGTGATAGAGTTTAATATGCTCAAAGCCCAAGGTTCAATCTCCTAAACCATTCAAACAATTATTTCTAGGATGGGAATTGCTGCGTACGTACAGTTTCATTCTCAAGTTTGAAAAAAGAAAATAGCTGTTTGATCCACAGCTTATCACAGGACTTCTCTTCATCCCTATTTTCACTTTGTGGAAAGAAAGGTAAAAGTAAGGTAACTTCAAAACAGCAAAATAAACATCTATTTACTCACCCATCTGTATTCACAAGAGCCCAGAGCCCAGGAAACCCTGTAAGAGGCCATAGTACATTGTTTTAATATAACGAGAATATACACATTGAAGAAGTGAAGAAGAAAAGAGTTGTCCATACAACAATTTTCCCTATTCCAAGCAGCACACCCAGTAAAAATATGGCTATTGGTTAGCAAAGGGAGACACAATTAAGTCCAGACCTCAGAATTGATACTGAGTACCAGGTATGCCATCGTGAAGCTGGTTGCTTGGCAAGTTCCATTATCCCTATCACCAGGATACTACCTGTGCACTGAGATAATGGAAATGTCCTAGCCAGACAGTAAAACAGGCTGCATCTATTACTCATACTCTAATACTGACAGCAGAGGGAGAAGATAGGCTCTACCCATTAGAGAGTAGGGATGGAAAGGCCACATTAGACTTTGCCCTCAGAGTCAGTGTCAGCCCTTCCATGGTGAAAACAAGCACCAATAGAATACAAAGGCCCTATGCACAGGCCAGATGTCCCAGAATGAGCTCATAAATCTATCCTGATATACCTGTCAGACAAGCTCAATTTTCAGTTTGCATCATTATCAGTTTTGACATAGGCCTGATGTACAAACTATATCCCCAGTAACAAGTAATTTTTTTTGTAGATGTGAGATGCTATTGAGACTCAACTTAGCATCTGCCTTGGTAGTGAATGGACTGTGTCCACCACTCTTTCCCCAATCTCAGGTAGTACAGGTATTACTATACCAGTTATTTCTGACAGCTCTAGAACTACCACGGAACCAGGTAGATTTACATACCCATGTGGGACCAACTTGGGTTTGGCATGGGTCAGCACCAGTTGCAGCACTGTACTTTGTACACCTGAGACTGTGCAGGTCTATGCAACTCTGAGATTCAGGGATGACTCATCTTAGCATCAGCTGGGATGGTAAAGGGACTGCCTTCATGAACAGTAACCCAACCCCAATTGCATAGAACAAAAATCCATCTACTAGGGGAAAGACAGATAAGAAAATACAAAAATTTGTTCTTAGTGCCAATCTGGTGAAAGTTACTGGGCAAATACTAGTAATCCCCTTCCCCAGATTTTCTTGTGAATGGATCCTCTGGAACAACCCTAGGGTCAGGGAAAGACATGCATATAAAATTTATTGAACTTCTATTACACCAGCATCATATATGGCTGATTGCAGCAGTTAAAGGCAGTCAGGTCACTTCATAGCATCACATATCTTGGTTCTACCCAGTAGTGATTGGGTTTCAGTGGATCGTGGGTTCAGGGACTTAAAAAGCTAAGCTGAATTCGCTAAGCTGAACTCGCCAGTTCCTGAGCATAGGACAGTGATTGTGTGATGAGCCTCTGGGCCTATCCTGGAGCAAGGTCATATAAAAATACACCATATTTTTTTATTAACTCTATTGATTTATTCTGACCAACACACCTACCAAAGATCTGGGACAAACCTGAGCTTGGATCACACTCTAGTGCTGACACTGTAACAACACACCAATAGTAGACTTTAAGATAAATAAGGCAGCCAGGCACAGTGGCTCATGCATGTAATCCCAGCTACTCAGAGTGTGAGGCAGGAGGTTAGCAAGTGCAAAGACAGCCTTAGCAAAAGTGACATGTTAAACAACTCAGCAAGACCCTCTCTCTAAATAAAATGAAAAGAAAATAGGGTTGGGGATGTGGCTCAGTGGTTGAGTGCCCCTGAGTTCATTCCCCAGTACCTGCCACCTCACCGAAAAAAAAAAAAAAAAAGAAGTAAGGCTGACACATAAAGTCAAGTATTGTGTGTTCTCCCACACATGGAAATTAGAAAAAATGAATAAGATCTCACAAAAATAGAAGGAAGTAGTAGAAGGTAGTAGAAGGTGACCTGAAAGAGGAAGGAAAGGTGGGAAAGGAGAGTACAGGAGAATACAAAACACATGTACTACAAAAACACATGGAAATTAAGCAACTTACTCTTTTAAAATCAGGAGAATTAAATTTACTAAATTATGTCATTTATATGTCATAATGTGTAAAAGCAAATCCTAGTAATTTGTATGATTGTAATGCACCAATAAAAAAGGAGACTCTGTAAACTTGGACTTGCACACGGTCCAGTGTTGAAATAAGGAAATGACTACAGCACAGAGAGAAAACAAACAGTTTGTTTATCATTTCTGGGAAGACAGGAATAAACAAAGCAAAACTAGGAAGATTAGAATAACTATACCTCTCAATGCCCAGATGATATTGTATACCAACATATAACAAGACCTTACAGGACACAATATTTTCAGCTAATGGTCAAAAGAAGGTGGCAAAAATTACCAGATAGGAATCAGTAAATCTCAAATGGAGAATTTAAAAAAGCTCTTTTAAGGAAACTCAAGGAGCTTCAAGAAAACACAGAGAAATTGTTGAGTACAATAATGGAGAAATTTAGCATAGAGAGATAAGCAATTAGAAAAAGCGAGCAGAAAATCTTGAGCTGAAAATCAAATAAGTGAAAGATATGATAAATGCTTTCCATAACAGGATAAATAAAACAGAAAAAAAAGAACTACTGAGCTTGAAGATAGATTAGTTAAAGATATAGGCAAATAACAAAAATCAAAGAGAAGGAAGAAAATATATATAGACTTCAGAAGTAAATTAATAATTGAAAGTTTGGATTTATTTTCATTTCTAAGATAAGTGGCCTAAAATATTATAAAGAAAACAGTAATGTCTATATTTTGAAACAATAAAATTTTCTTCAAATGATACCTGCTATTAAGATAGCTCACCTTGTTCATGAACTTGTTAATAATTTATATTTCCTATGCAATTTTGTCTACAAGTCATGTCTTTTGGTTACAGCAGTGAATAGCTGACCAAAATACAGTGGAATAAGTTTTAAAATAATAATAACAGAAACTTTGTGGACTACAAAAACACATGGAAATTAAGCAACTTACTCTTTAAAAATCAGTGAATCAAAGAAGAAATCAAGAGAAAAATTAAGATATTTCTAGATACACATGAAATTGGAGACAAAATTCCAAACCTATATGACACAGTAAAAACAAAGCTAAGATTAAAGATTATAGCAAACAGTGTCTACATCAAAAAAGCAGAAAGATCTCAAGTAATCTGCCTAAAGACAGATTTCCAGAAACTATACAAACTAGAAGAAGCCAAATTAAAAATTAATAAAATGAAAAAAATAATAAAAACTAGAACAGAAATAAATAAAATACAAACAAAAAGATACAAAATAAATACATGAAGCAAGCAGATGTTTCTTGAAAAAAACAAAAACAAATTTAACAATTCCTTAACCAAAACAATACAGAAAGAACACTGAAATAAATAAAATCAGAGATGAAAGGGAGGCATTAAAATTATCACCACAGACATACAAAGGATCATTAAATGGTATCACAAACAACTACACACTAACAAATTTGATAACCTAAGAGACCTTGACAATTCACTGGACACATAACACATTACTAGAATTAAATCGTGAAGAAATGGAAAACTAAACATACCAGTGTTGGGTAATGAGATGAAATCAGTGTTAAAATGTCTTCCGTCAAAGAAAAATCCATGATCAGATGGCATTACTGCTGAGTTCTAACAAACATTTGAAGAATAGAGGAATATATTTCAACACAATAAAGGTCATTTACAATAAGCAGACAGCTAACATTATATTGAATGAGAAACCTTAAAGCTTTCTCTTAGTCATCTAGAGTGTAAAGATACCCTCTTTTATAAAAAGGTGTTGTCTTTAGTTAGATTACTTTGTTCAAAAAGGTGTTGTAAGTCCTAACCAGTACAGTCAGATAAGAGAATGATATAAAGGACATTTAAATTGTAGAAGTCAAATTGTCACTGTTTGCAGATGACATGATGCTAGAGAAAGAAAACTTCAAACAGTCCACCAAAAAAATCATTGAACCTAATAAATTTCAACAAACTTCAGAATGCAAAATCAACATACAAAATTCAATAGCATCACTGAATGCCAATAATAAATTACATGAAAAAGAAATCAAGAAACAATTGCACTTACAACAGATACAAAAAAATTGGAAAAAAAATTAACCAAAGAGATGAAAGATACGTATAATGAAAATTATTATATATTCATGAAAGAAATTGTAGCGCACACAAAAATGAAGAGGCATCTTTTGTTTGATTAATATTGTCATAATGTCCATACAATAAAAACTGATACACAGTCAATGAAATCCTTGTTGAAATTTCAATGGTATTTTTCACAGAACTAGAAAAAGCAATCCTCCTAAAAATTTTCACAGATCTACAAATAACTCTAAATATTCAAAGACAATATTTTTAATAGAACAAAGCAGGAGGCAGTAGACTTTTTAGCTTTGAAATATATTGAAAAATTTAGTAATCAAAACACCATGATACTGGCATAAATATAGACACATACCCCACAGAAGAAGAATGAAAACCTACAAGTAAATCTATGCATGCCAGACAAAAGATTTTTTAAATATTTTTTTAAAGATTGCTAGGAAGATGCATTGGAAAAATAACAGAGTTTTAATAAATAATGTTGAAAAAAACGAATAAGCACATGCAGAAGTGTTAAACTAGACCTCTCTCTCCCTCACCACTTAAAATAATGAACTCAAAATGAATTAAAGACTTAAATTTATGACCTGAAACTACAAAACTACTTGAAGAAAAAAAGGGAACATACTCAGGATATTGGAATGGGCATGATTTGGGACATTACCCTGAACTTAGAGAAAACAGAAGCCTCAATAAACAAATGGGATAATATCAAACTAAAAAGCTTCTTCACAATAATAGAAACAAAAACATAGAACAGAGACAAACTATACAATGGGAGAGAATATCTGTGAACTACACATATTTTTATGACATTTATGACTACACATGTTTTTTCCTGATATTTCATATCCAAAATGTAAGAAACACCAAAAACTTCATAGCAAAGAACAAATAATAATAACCCAGATAAAAATGGGCAATAAAACTAAATGGAAATTTTTCAAATAAGACATACAAATAGCCAAGAGGTATATGAAAAAGCTGTCAACATCATTAATCATCTGGTAAATACAAGTTGAAACTAGGCTGAGGTATCACTTTTTTTTTAAGTAAGAATGGCCATGATCAATAGGACTAAAAAGAAGAGATGCAGTGAGAATGTGAAGAAAAGGTAACACTTCCAAAGGGTTGATGGGAGCATACATTAGTAAAGCTATATGGAAAGTAGTATGTAAGTTTCTCAAAACCTTAAAAATAGGTCTGCTATATGATCCAGATGTTTTACCCTTGAGTATGTGTTCCATGCAAATGATAACAGTATGTGGAAGAGACATCTCCACTCTCATGTTTATTTCAACACTCTTCACAACAGCCAAGAAATGGAAACCACCTATGTGTCTACTAATCAATGAACAGATAAAAAGGATAAAAGCCATAAAAAAGTAATATTTTATCAATCATTTGGGACAACATGGATGAAACTGGAGATCATCATGTTTAGTGGCATTGAAAGGATAAAAGAAACTGAAGTTAAAGACCAGGCATTGTAAAGTTTCTAAGCTGCAAAGCCTGAGTTAAAATGTAAAGGATCAGGTATTGTTAAGCTCCTATGCTACACTCAAAACCTGAAATTCCTGTAGCTGTTAGGACAATTCACGGGACTGCCCAGTAGATATTCCCCCTGACCATTTAGTTGTTAAATAACCTGGGCCCTGTGCAATTTGGCACGTAGACATTCAAGGCCCAAACCAATCAGTTTGAATGTACCCCCTTCTTAGGCCTGACCTATCACCCCTGCCCGACCTGTTCCCGCCAATGAATGTACTAATCATGTTCGAGAGTTGTTGTTTGATTTTCCCGCGGTGTATGGTGATTTGTTGAAGGGGACTGTGATGTATGTAAAGTCCCTGCCCTCCCTAAAAAGAGTGTACTTAAACACTGCTCAACCCCTGCTCAGGGCTCTGGGCTGCTCTCCCTCCTTGAGTGAGCACAGCACCCCAGAATGCTGGATCTTCAATAAACCCCCTTTTTCTGTTGCATGAGTCGGTCTCTTGGTGGTCTCTTCCTCCATCGTTCGCCAGTCCCTTACAGCATAAGCTAAGGGCCGGAAAATAAGTACCACATGGTCTCATCCAAATGCAAAATACTTAAAAATCTGTTTTCAGAGGTTGACAGTAGATTTGTGAAAATGATAGTCTGGGGAACGAGGTTGAGAGGGGGGTTAAGGAAAAGTTGATCAGTGGCTATTATAAGGTTAGATAGAAGTTAGTTCTAGCTCTATGTTTTAATATCGCATTATAGCACATTTGTTTCTGTGATTGTTTCTAAATGTGAATACATTTGATGAGATATATGAGCAATATTCTTTAAACAGAGTAACCTCTGTTTGAAATTAAGAATTAAACTTTTTCCATTTTTTGATTTTCATTTTTGGAATGGTGTTGTCTGTGTGGGCATTTAGGAGAGCGGACTGTCCTTCTTCATCTCATTTTATTTGTGAATTTACATGAAAGGAGAAAACCCTTTTGTGAATTAAATATGGTAAAGTCCCAATTAGGTAAAAGGCATAAAAAAAGATAAGAAAAAACCCTGTTGTTCAAGAAGCAATTTTTTATTACAACATGTGTACTAAACTTTGAAGAATGTTTTCTAACTATTCATTTTTCCAGTTCTGCCTTTTTCTTTAAACAATTCCCTCAAGAATACTAAAAAAAAATACTCATTTGATAGTCCCATGTAACAATTATTGAACCAGAAATGCTTTCTCTCTGTTTGGAGGAGTTGCATGCTTCAACAACTCTCTACAAAATTTGATTTGGGAAATTCTTAATGATATGTTCAAAAAGAAACTTTCAGCTATTTTAAGATACACTGGATCCTTTATCCAGAGTATTGTCAAAGAATTAGGTTTTGAATTTGAAAGTATTTTTTGAGATAAATAATTTCTTATTTTATCTTATTTAACAACTCTGCTGAAATTAACTTATTTGTCTAAACTCTCATATTCAGTTCATAAAATCAATCAAATTTGTGTCTAGCTTGAATCCACAAGTCAGTGGATTTTCGGGTATTTGTGAAAAGATTGAAGAATTGAAGAAAAGTTATGTGATGGTTGAAAATAAACAATGCTTTAACAGCTATCTTAGTGTCCCCCAGACTCTTAGCAAACAAAACCAAACTTCGCAGTTGTTTTTATTTTACAAATGAGATTAATGGCTATGGACAAGAAAGTCACAGCACTGTTTCTTGATTTATTTTGAATGAAAGATATTTCTGAATTATAATATATAGACTAAAGTGAAACAAGTCAGCACCTTTATATCAAGCGTGGCAAAGACAAGAGTGTTCAGGATGCCAAAGATTATTTTAAAGCAACCACTTAGTTCCATTTTAGGAATATCTTAGGCTTCATCCTGGGCATGCTGAATCAACTTCAAGGTTTGTGAGGTATAGAAGAATATGAGTACTGATGTTCTCAAAGATTACACACAGTATTTTAAGTGAAGTATTCGTATTGTATGTTTTCATGCAGCTAACAGGAATAGATAAAAGCATATTATCAAAAACAAGGAGATTGTATTGGTCTGAACATAAATTATTTGCAAAACTACAAACAGTGCTTAATGGGAATCATTCACTGAGAAACCCATTGTGACAAGATGTAATATAGTGACTTGCCACAGAGATAAAAGCACCAATTTCCCTGGCTTCCAATTCACAAAGGGAGTGAAGAAAGATGAGAATAGCAGGCACTCCAGTATCATTAAGGTTTAGATTTATATGCTGGATGACAATAAAATATTATGTTCCTCCAAGGACTTGATTTACTTTTATTTTTTCATTGTTTATTTATGTATTTGTTTTTATTCATTTTGTAAGGTGTAAAATCAGGAAGAATGATATCTCTGTTTAGGAATGTTTTAAAAAGCAAAAGCATAATTATTAAAATGGCTGACTTGCCCAGCACAGCTTTCAGCAAATTTGGGAAACACTGTGTCTTCTCCTTAATTGCCTTTACTGCTCCTGTCTCATTTTATCTTGATCTGCTTTTCTTTCCAGCTGTTGTTAAGAAAGTAAACTTATGGTATGGGCATTTCCCTTCCCTTGTTCTCTTTGGAACCCCTCCGCTCTGGTAGGACTTGCAGTCAAAGAATTCCATTTCTATTTCCTGCTCCAGTAACCAAGGTAAGAAAATTTCAAGGGCCTTCTATTCTCAACTCTTCAAATATTGAGTTTAGAGGGTTTATTCTGTACCCACCTCTCTGGTCACTTGTTATTTCATTGATTAATTTCTGGGCTGTGGAGGATTTGAAAGTTGCTGCCCAGATATGCTCCAACATCTTCTCAAGAGAAAAATCAGGAAAACTATCTCATTCACAATAAATTAAAAATAATAATAATAGTAAAATATGTGGGAATGAATCTAACCAAGGAGGTAAAATGCCTCTACTGTTAGAGTCTGTAAACAAGTCTGGATGGCGCCTGGCATTTTGCCAGAGGGAGTGGTTTGTGAAGTAAGGCCAGTGAGCCATTAAGTGTGGAGATTCCTTATTGGTTGACTGATGTATCTAGTTTGTGCTAATTAAGATAAGCTGTGTGGAATGTATATATACCACTCCTGTCCTACAATAAATGGCTCCTACTCCTGCTGTATCAATCTACACAAGTTGCTCGTCACCCCCCTGTTTATTTTGCTGCAGCCGGACTGCGGCAGATGGTGGCCGTTACAGGGAGCCCCGGGACACTCAGGGGTAAGTGACCAGAAAAAAAAAAAAAAGCTGCCCGTCCATAGATAGGACAGGAGCAAATCTGCTTATAAAGCAGAATTTTACAAGTGGTAAATTTTCAACAAATGTTAGTTTTGATGTTAAAATCATCCTAATGTCGCATATTAAAAAACATTAAAACTAAATCTTAAACTAAGACCATCTTTCTGTATATCTGAAGTTTTTATCCCTTCTGTTGCCCCACATATATATGTTTTGTTGACTTTCAGTCTTACATTCATTATTCTATATAGGAGGAAAGTTTTACTGTGATAAAGACTAAGAGACATTCTAAAAATGTTGCAAATTTTGCTCTGTTAGCTGAGTGTTGTTACCCTGGATGGAGTTAAATTGAAACTGTTATAACTTTTTGTGTATATTTGAATATGTAAGCAGGTTGATTATCTCTCACCCATAATGTTTGGGGACCAGAGTGTTTTGAATTTTGGATTTCTGTAATATTTACATATACATAATGAAACATCTTGTGGATGAGACCAACTCTAAATGTGAAGTTAATTTGTGTTTCCTCTACACATTATACAGCTAGTCTGAAGGTAATTCTATACAATATTTTCAATGCATCTGTGTTTTTAAATTTCTTTTATTCTTTTTATTTATACATGGCAGTAGAATGTATTTTGACATATCATGTACATCTGTGTTTTAACTGAGACTCAACAGAAGAGGTCAAGTGAGCTCAGGTGTGAAATCTTCCACTCATATTGGTACTCAAAAAGTTTCACATTTTGTAGCATTTTAATTGTTGTATATGAATAAACAGATGTGTATAAACATATGTGTATTTATTTACGTGTGTGCATGTGTGTGAATTCATGTATATTTACTTATGGGTGTGCATATGTGTATGAATTCAAATACAAAATGCATGCCATGCTTCACATATGGAACCCAACTCTGCTTTCTCAGGAATATAATCTAGACAAATTTTAGTTTGTTATTTACATTTTATAGGCTTTAACTCTTTCTGTTTAGAATTGTGTCTTTTCTGTTCTCATTTTTTTTTTTAATATCTTTGGGTAGAGTCTGAATGTTTGTTTCATTAAAGAGCTTTCTTAAGAGGTAGGTTTTCCCATTGAATATCAGTAAGCTATATATACAAATATTTCAATGACTGATGAATCATAAAAATTCAAAGAATGGTTTTAAAATTGAAGAACATATAAATATTGTATATTTTTAAAACATTTGGAAGTTTGTGTTAAAATTACTCTCAATATAGCCAATTTTAAATTTTAACAAATTATGTCTTTCTGCAATTGGATTTCAAATTAATAGCTTACCAGTTGCTTTTTCATGCATTTTATATATAATTTGAAAACACTGGAATTATTATACACATATTATAAATGGACAAACTGAGGGATATAATAAAAAAAGTAATATAAATTGGTTTTAAATAATTGCCTGGAAAATCAGTCTTATGTTTTTCTAGACTGTTTTGTCATTCTTTTCATACTAAAGTTTTTTCCTTATTCACATTAGTCTTAAATGTCAGTGCTCATAATTTCTTTCATCTTTGAAACTTATGACAGAAAATAAAAAATTATTTTGGCTTATGCTAATTATATATTCTAATAATATAAAACTCATTTATATTTGCATTTATAATTTTAAGTATAATATTTGTTTTCTGAATAGATTGCAAACGATTTAGTAAAAAGGTTTAATCATTTACTTATATCATGCAAATTAATGTTAGAATTATAGCATTAATCTGGAAAGTGTCTTATGAATAGATGAAAATTTCTAAATTCAGAAGATGTATAAGATTTAGAAGTACATGAATGCATGAACTTGGTTTTAAACCATATTTCAGCCATGCCCTATCTATGTGATTTCCTGTTTCCTAGCCCTGTATCTTCTGTCTTTTAGCAGTGTTACTGTCACTCTAAAAATTGCCCCACACCACCACTGTAGATTAAACCCTGGAGCACTTTACCAAAAAGTCATATTGCCAGCCCTTTTTTTATTTTGTATTTTGAGACAAGTGTCACCAAGTTGCTCAGAGCCTCACTAAGTTGCTGAGGTTTGCTTCGAACTTACAATCTTTCTGCTTCAGCTTCCTCCAGCACTGGAATAATGCTGGGGAGGGGGAGCTGAGGGGTCATGTCAGACTAACACTCAAAATCTTAATCTTTCAATGTCATTGCTCTTTTCCAAACAATCTCTTTTCTACCCTTGCAGAGAATTAAATAACACATTTAATCAATAGCCAGTGTTCTTGCATTTAGACCCAGTAACAAAGTTAATAGTCCTCTCAATCCCTCCATCTTTCAAGATTTTAGTAGAAATTAAATAAGTTTTGCATGTTATTTCTTGCTATGCAAATAAATTTGTTTCTAAACTAGTATTCTGTAGAACCATTAATGTTCTTGGTTTTGAAAGTTTCTCAATTTGGTAAAAAGAAAAAAAAGTCTTTAATAACAAGTGAAAATTATTTTATCTCTTGATTTAGTGAGATTTTCCCACCACTGTGACCAAAAGACCTGACAATAACATTTTAGATTGGGCTTATTTGGCACTCCTAGTTTCAGAGTTCTCAGTGCACAGAGAGACAACTTAATAGCTCTGGACCTGAGGTGAGGTAGAATGTCAAGATGGAAGAGTATGGAGGGAGAAAGCAGCTGAAGAGGGGTGGAAACAGAGAGAGAACTTCTATCACCAAGGGCAAATAAAATCCCCATAGGCATGAAAATCTGAAAATTCTTGTGTTTTGCCATGCATGAGATTTTGGGGACACTACATATCCAAACAATTATCTATTTTATTAGAATTTTTTTTTGAAATTTTGACTGTCTTACTCATTTAATAAGCTTTATAAGATTTTGCCATGAACTTTATCCAAGTATATGAGAAGCAAGAATGCATCTGTATTCATATTACCCTTTGATAATCATAGACCTATACTATGTAAAATGAATGCTTTCTGAGAGATTCACAAGTCTTTACATAAATATTGTGAACCCTTCTCAATGTCAAACTGGAACGTGAATAATGAAGAACAATGAGCTATTTAAGTAGTTTAGACATGTTACCTAAGACTTAAATGGATTTGTTTAAGCTACAGATAAAGGATATAGCTATTTCTTCTACCCATAAACTATGCTGATGGGCATTTTCTAAATATCAGACTTAATTTCATTAAATATCATGCTTTAAAAATGTTTTAAAACTTACCCAGTCTATATGTCTCAATTTACGAAGATGAAATTAATAAAAACTTAAGTTAGAATAAATTCCTGGTCCTCACAGGAATGAGTTTGTGAAATAAAATCACCTTAAGTTAGAATAAATCCCTGATTCTTACAGGAATGAGTTTCTAAAATAAAATACAACAGCATACACTTTTAGAGTCTGATTTTATTTAATTATATAACTAAAATGGCATTAGTTTCTTATGCCATCACCAGGTATAAACAAAAGAAGAACAACAATAACAAAAAATAATTAAATAAAAATACCATCTCTGCTTTATTTACAATATAACCTTTAAAGTGACTCTAGTAACTCATCCTTCATTAGGCTGTCACCTGTATTTTGCCTTGCACTTATCTGTTTGTTTAATTTAGAGAAAGTTTCTGCGAGTTTCTATTTACCTTTATTGCTTACATCTCATTGACAAGAATTTTTCACTTGTCTACATTTATCTGCATGGGAGTTTGGAAAAATGCAGTCTTTTTTTTTTTTTGTCCCCATGTTAATTTAACCTCTATGGGTCTAAGAGAAAACATTGAATAAATGGCTACATTTAGCATTTTTTCCACAGTAGCATCAGCATTAAAACTAGTGGAATGGAAATAGTAATAATAAACACAATCTATACTTACCACAAACCTTCCACAGTAGCCTATTTTATTTTTGTGTATTCAGAAGAATTTTACTTAAGTGTCTCACTAATAGTCCCTCTTGCCTTTTTCACCCTACACTTATGGAAATTTTATTTCTACACAGCAGTGGTCTCATATAGGGCAAAGAAGCTACAAAGGTGATGATTTTTGCATAAATTGTCATTGAATAAAAAAAATTTGCTAATTTGACTCCATTTTACTAAATAAATACTATTTGCATTAACATTCAACAAATATTTACTTATTAACACTTCTTATTATGGGCAGAATTTATTTCCCAATTTCATTAATGATGGTCTCAGCCATGTGACATGATATGGCCAGAGAATGTCAGTGGAACTGATATGAATAGGGACCTGAAATAATCTCAACTTTGGTAATCCATTCTGATATGAGAATATGTCTAACCTGCTTTGGGAATATTGAGAAGCATGAAACATTGAGAAAAAAACAAAATTAACCTGCAGCCTGATACAGAACCACAACCTCAATCACACCAAAGTTAAAAAAAAATGTACATATTTTGAAGCACAAAGAATTTTTAATACAGAAAATTCTGACTGACACTATGACTTTTATTTCATGTAATTGAATACATTTCTTTTTTACTTTATATGGCCATTTAAGGGAAACCAAGAAATTCTATTCCTGGGACATATCCTTCCATATCATCAAATTTCTCCTATCTGGATCAGACATTTATGCCATCACAGTGTCTCCTAAATTAATTGATACTCTGAAAAGTTTTAACTGGCAAAGCTTTAGCATGCACTGGAAAGATGGTGAAATTTTAATGAGAGTAGAAAATTATGTACTTTTTATATTAAATGAACTAAAGTTCTATGAAAATAAAATAGTCATCATATTTGAAGGACATTTCTTATTTGATTGAGATTACCCAGCCTCTTGGTCAACTGCTTGCTTTTGGTGAGATGGTTTTGGTCTACACAAGATTACTTCAGCCACCGTCTCCATACATACATATGCCCAACAAATTTTGTTACCATGCTTCGTTTGAAATCAACTGATTCCTTTCTTTCAATATTTATCAAATTTATGTATGAGTATAGGCTAATCAATACTTCATAGGTATCAGCACGAATGTATGAATAATGCCTCTTTTAATAAGTTGATATTAGTCTTCTTCATGGGAATAACTTACTATAATATTGTTTAGAGTTGATATATTCTGAAATTGTTTTGTACTGTCTAATTAATATATTCCTAGAAACATGGTTGTTTGCAAAATTTTCAAATTAACTGTTATATATAAACAGCCATTAATTTCCTATCAATGAATTGCATTTAACTGAACTTTAAGCAAACAGAAAGTTTCAGTTGAAATTCATAAAATAGAAATCAAGTAAAATACTCAGAATAATTTGACAAGTATTATGAAGGATTATTCCAGGAATATCAACTATTAAATTATTTATAGAAGTAGACAACTCACTCATTTATTTATCCAAGGACAAGGAAGATTTGTTACATACTTTCATTTTAATTATAAAATCTCATTGTATCCAATAAAACTTTATCATAGTGCTAAAATCTAAATCTTGTCTCTGGCACACATATTTTACTTCAGGAAAGTTAGTGAATCAATTAAACATCAAAGGAAACATGTCAATAATATTCTCATCTTTTTAATTATCATTCCCTATTATTTTATCTAAAACTGTATTAGTATAAATTAATAAATAACAAATATAAATTTTCACAGACTCATCTCTTTTCCTTCAACACCAATTACCCCATCTACATACTTTTTGTACAATTAAATGTATGAAGATGCAGCCAAGCCAGTGTTAGCTGGGTTCAGAAGGAGCATCCCACAGAAAACCCAGTTTCAGCACATGGTGATTACTTTGATAGTAGGAGTTCCATTGAATGGATTTGAAAGAAGAAGAATCATCTTTGTATGAAAGAATCTAAGAGAACTTTTCACTCTGAGCCACAGGGACCTAAAGTAAGCATAATTTTATGAACATAAAAGGAAAGTCCAATTGTCCACATAGAAGTGTGTTGATTGATGACAAAGGCATCAAGTTATTAGAACCCAGAGGAATTTAGGTTCATGACATTATAGACTGGTGCCTAAAACAGAAAATCTACCTGAGTGTAAAGGATGCAACTTTATTCTAACTAAATGTTTTTTTTTTTTTTTTAAATCTAATATACATCTGAAAAGTCCTGTGGGAAAGAAACAATATTGTGCCAATAGATGTCAGAAAAAATGTTCAGTTTTTGTTTTTAATGTTCTATTATTTATAAATAAAAGTATTATGTATTAACTCTTGTAGTCTTTTTCAAAATATTAATAAAGTGGACATTTTAAGTAAGTATATAGAAATGTTTCAGAAAGTTGATTATGAGGTTAGAAATATGGGAGATTTATTTTCTTTAAATCATTTAAAATCAGTGTCTAACCTCTTAATCTTAAAAAAAAAATGACCCAAATGGAAGATGTATTGTTAAATAGAATATTTGAACTGTGAAAGTGAAGGTACAAATACAAAAATAATGATGTAGTAGAGGTGATGAGATTTTGAATGAAGGAAGTAGATATGGATTTGTAGTTGAAAACTTTGAACATATATAAGAAATAATGCATTAGAGATGTACCAGCTGCACTGGTAAGTGGTGGCATGACTGCTGAGAGCAGAGGAAGCATGGGCCAAGAGAGGAACATTTTATGAATAAATATATTATTTGGGGAACCCGTGGAATAGAGAAGGAGGGTGATCTTAACAGACCCAGAGATGATGAGGGAAGTTGTTAAGTGAAAAGTAAGCAGAATTGCTTGGCCAATAATGGATAGGCCAGTGGGTCAGTTGGTGGGAAATACTAAGTGGTTTTATCACAGTGAGTAGAGGGAAGAGTTTGGGAACCCGTAAAGGAAGTTGCCAACCTAACCCAGCATTTGTCTATCATGGGATTTAGAGAGTGTCTGAATCAGTGTGACTGAAACAGGCACAAAGAGAATTGTGCCTAGGGTGATTCAGGCTCAGGATACCCTGGAAAGAGAGTTCCTTTTGTTGCTGGTATCCTATAAGAGCTATGGTCAAGAAGCCAATAAATGACTAGGCACAAGCATCTACAATTTCAGATCTGATAATGGGTAATTCACACCCAAATATACGAATTTGAGACATGGGAAGGTTTTGATTCTGTAACCCAAAAGAAGAATATATGGGAGACCCCTGAGACCCAACATCCATTAGAGATTGGCATCTCCCCAATAAACAGATGGTGTGGATCAAATCTCATACACCAATTAACAGAGTTCCAAAGCAAAGACTAAATCCCAACTACTGGAACTTCTAAATTAGAAATCTGTACCAGCTCTGCTATGAGGATACTGTCAGCACTCTTCAATATATTCCATCCTGTAGAGGGAGACAGTAAACTGAGATCTACTGCAAACAGCTTTGACTTCCAGACACAATGGCTGGAAGCTTAACAAAAATATTGGACTAAACAATACTATCCTTTGACCTAAGGGTTACAGAGCCCAAAAAATAAATACAAAGGATGAAAAGATATCCTTGACAATCATCTTGACCAGTTCTACTTAGAAAACAATTCCTTCATTTCTCATTACACATTTTATTTTTTTCCTATTACCCCCATTTTTTTTCGCTTTTTTAAAAATTTTAATCTTTAAAATTTATTTCATTGTTTTATTTTTCAATTTCTTTTTCCATTGTGTATGATTATATGTATGTGTCAGTGTATGGTGTGTGCATTCTCACCACCAGATAGGATATATATATATATATATATTCATATATCTTTATTTTCATTTTAAGTGTCCCTCCTTTACTATCTTAAACCATTAATTGAAATTTTTTCTATTCCCTCTTTCTCTCATAGTTTTATTACTTTCAATTATTTATTTTTTATTCCTCTTTCTTTATAGCCATCAGTACATAAGTTGTTGCAAATCAGTAGTATCATAAGTAGTTGCAAATCAATACTACTACTCTGGAAAGAGTATGGAGATTTCTCAATAAAGTAGGAATGGAAATACATATGACCCAGCTATCCTACTCCTTGATACTTATCAGCCAAATCAGTATTCATAGCAGGAAAATTCACAATAGTCATTCCCACATGCCTCGCAAAAGATGAACAGATTAACAAACTGTGGTGCATGTACATAATGGAGTTTTACTCATCTATAATATGGTTAGTTGTCAGCTAGAACAATCGGACAAGAGAAGGAAGTTAAAGGGTTACAAACAGGAAAAGAATAATCCAAATTAACTTTTTGCTAATTATACAATCGTATCTGTAAGACCCAATAATTCCATCAGAAGACTTCTAGAGCTGTTAAATGAAGTCAGCAAGAAATAAAATTATGGCATTTATCAATAAATTAATGGAAGTGAAGTAGAGAACATCATGCTAAGTGAAATAAACCAGACTCAGAAAATCAAAGGTTGAATGTTTTCTCTCATATGCAGAATCTAGAGCAAAGTGAGGTGAAAATATGAGTTTTCTGTATTGAGGGGGTGGATATCATAAAGCTATATTAAAGATCAGAGGAGTAAAATAAGATTAAGTGGGAGGGAGAGGTAACAGGAGAGGGGAAGAAATGCAGAATGAATTTTATTAAATGCGCATGTGCAAATATATCACAATGCATTATGCCTTTATGCACATCTGTAAAGCACATATCAAAATAAATAAATGAGTGAAAGGAAGATCAACAGAGTAGAGGAAAGAGGGGAAGAAGGAGTGCAGAGGAGGGTACCAGTGACTGAAATGGATAGAATTAAATTCCATGCAGTATTGTGTCAAAACAAATCCATTAATTATGTATAAATATAATGCACTAATAGAAGAAATAATAGAATTATAAAAAACAAAAAATGATGTAGATAATTTTAGGAAACATCAACCTCAAGTGTGATTTTATGTGGAGGATATTTTATTGTAGAATATATTCATTGGATATTCTTTTGAAATATTGTACAATATATTTGTGGATGTTATACTTAGTCTCCATAACCAACTATTTTCTTGTCAATCTTAAATTTAAAATTCAAATAATTTATAAATAAATCCACCACTGCCATTTTTTTTAAAAAAAAGCATTGCATTTTAATGTTCCTTGTATGACTCAATGTCTTTCAAGAGTAAATATTAAAGTCAAAAGATGTAAATACTAATGAGATACAATAATCATAAAGGTAAAAGAACTCACTTACTTAGTCACAATTTTATAATAAAGGAAATTTCTAGTAAAGAAAATATTTTCTTTATTAAAATAATTTAGAATAACTTGGCGTTTCAACTCCAATATATAATTTAATATGGTACTGAAATAAATTCTTATTCACCAAGATAATTAGAATAATTTTAAAAGTCTATGTTCCTATGATTTCAATATACAATTATTTTAAATATATGTGAGATTTAAAAAATACATATTTATATTCTTTATCATTTTGAATTTCCTGTTTCTGAATTGTTTTCAAATTTGTAAATGAATATAATAACTATGTGTATTTAATAAAGTTAAAACTATTTTATTTGATAAATATGAAGCTTTCAGAATAGTTTTAGTACCCTGGGGTTTATTAGTTTCATTTAAATAATTTTTTATACTCATTTAAAAATATATTTTAAATATTTTCAAGATTAAAAGTCACTATACTACAGGGATACAGTCTGACAAAAATTTCCTGTTTTCAAATGTGGATACAACATAGTGAATTTCACTTTTATGTATAACAATAATATACTAATTAAAATACTATATATAAACAGAAGAAATATCAGTAAAGAAAAAGGAGCAGTAGTGGGAAGAGGGGAGGGAAAGGGAACTAAAGTGTTGTAAATTATATTCCATCCATGTATAATTATGACAGAACAAACCCTGACATTATGTATAACTAAAATAAGTCAACAATGAAAAAATAGAAAAGAAAAAAAAGGGGGAATATGTATCTTCTGTCTCTATATCAAGAAGACAGCTATAATTTTAATATTCTTTCTATACATAATAGTATTAATTAATGGAATGTATTTTGATATGATGTCAAAATGAAAACAGGATCAAGTGTGAAAAGTAGGACTTCCTTTTGCCAGCTATGTGACCAACTCTTCTAGATATAAGGATAATATTCCCTGAACTGATTCCCAGCCTCATTACATTTCTCTGAGCTTTTTCTCATG
The DNA here is from genome assembly GCF_001458135.2 of Marmota marmota marmota. Lineage (NCBI taxonomy): Eukaryota > Metazoa > Chordata > Mammalia > Rodentia > Sciuridae > Marmota > Marmota marmota. The sequence goes on along the minus strand of NW_026000174.1, from coordinate 36,977,208 downwards.
GATCACATAGTAAAGCACCCATGCAAGCTGTTAATAAGGTTTTAATGTTTTTCTACTTAAGTGATGGTCTGTTAATTGGACTAAACATCTATCAATACTGGGAATTTATTGACAAACTGAGATGGTAGTTATCATTGGTTGAAGGGCACCATATGGTGATGTAAAAGCAGAAGTGGGAATAGAGGTAATGAGACAGTATGTGTGGTTTGGACTTGTTGAGTTTGGGAGAATATAATGGAGAGAAGTGGGGGAGGAAATCTATGTTTGCTTTTTTAAAAAAATGTTATTTTTAGATATGCATGGATGTGGAGTGTATTTTGACATATTATATATATACAGAGTGTAACATTCTATTTAGGATTCCATTCCAAGTTAGTAGTAGAATACATTTACGAAAGGTAAAATGTTGTCTTCCTACTTTTAGCTTACTTGATAAAAACATATGCATGTATTTTAATTTGGACATTAAACCCAATAAGAAATTGAAACACAAGCCAAGCTTGGTGGTGCACTATACAATCCCAAAGACTCTGGAGGCTAGGGCAGGAAAATTGCAAGTTCTAAGCCAGTCTCAGCAAATAAGAGAGGCCTAAGCAATTTAGTGAAATCCTGTCTCAAAGTAAAACATTAAAAGGGATTAGATTCCTCCTATCAGGAGGCTAATCCAAAATCCAAAATGGAGGTGGGGCTGGTGCAGAAAAGTGGGGAGGGGAGAGGGAATGCCATCAAATTGGAGAAAGGAGCAGTAAAGCAGATTGAGCAGGGATTGAGGGGGAAGAAGGAGGGATAGGATGAGGGAAAAACAGGAATGGATCTGACTGAACTTTCATGTGTACATACGTGAATGCACTACAGTATTTTTCAGCATCAATATAACCACAAGACACTAATTAAAAATAACAGTAACAACTATAAATAAATTGCAGAATGATTAGTACAGTAGAGAAAGGGGAGGGGGAAAAATGCTGGGGACTGAATTAGAGTTGAATCCATGCTGTTGTGATTATGTAAAAATCTACCTTAATGTTATATGTAACTAAAAATAATCAATTAAAAATTCAAAAGGGCTGAGGATGTAGCTCAGTGATAAAGAACCCTGGGTTCTATCCCCAATACCAAATAAAAAAGAAATAATTACAAAATTTGTTGTCTAGTTTGAGAATAAAAATCCAGAAATGCAACACCTAACTTGTCATGCAGGTAATATAACTAGAGACCCAGAAAATTCTGTGAATTAATTCTCTTCATAATAATTCTAAACATTTCACCCTTTTACATCTAGAACACTAAGTCCCACCCCTTTCTCTATCTCCTTTTTATACTGTGAACCCTGGTTCAATGTCTATATACTTGGAAGTTCAAGAGTCTATTTTAAGAAGTAAAAATAAAAATAAATATTGCATTTTTCCTCTTGATTTTGCATAATGAATATCATTTTTAGCATTAATACGGAAGAAAGGTGAGCTGTTTAAAAATTGTTCACACTATAGGCCTCATATAGTCCTTTATTTTTGTAGTTTCTGTTCAAGTCAACTTCAGAAGATAACCTTGAGTAATTCATGGCAATTATTGTAACCTAGAATCAAGAAAATGACAATTTTTAATAGCTTGTCAGGTTTTATGTTCACTGTAAATATTCCTAGTACTTGTACCCCGTCATCTTGTGAAATTACATTTCATAGCAAAAACTCTCTACACAATGAGTGCTGACCAATGATTTCTTTGTTTCTCACAACTGCTTATGGCACTAGGTAACTGAAAAGATTTTAATGTAATTTGCATGCATTTTTGGTGGATACTAGGTCAAATACATCATTTATTATTAACCTGAGTTTCTTACTAAAGATACAATTTCACATTTCCTTTATAGATTATGTTTCATATTCCTTTAAAACGTATAACTATGTCAGTAAGAACTACTGTTTACCTAGGTCACAGGAAATAGTGTGTTTGTAGAAAATCAGGTACCTTGCAATTTGGAACAGATGGAAGGAGCTAACAACTGTTATGGGAATTGAATGTATTGATCCCTAAGCTGGGCCCATGAAATACAAGAATTTCAATTAGTTGCTTTTGCTTCTCTGAAAACTGAATAAAACACATTCATATATATGCTGATATTTTTGTGGCTTATGGAAATATAGCATTCTAGAAGTTCAATGATAGTAGATTTTCATAGGAAGATCAGTTAACTGGATCATTCTCACTTGTCTTTGATGTAGAGAGTCAATGATTAAGGTGGAAGTTGAGCCCTGGGATAGATGTCATTCTCAGGCCTCTTTAGATAAACCTCCTACCATTTTCTGCCATGCTCCATTCCTACAGTAGATGACATTAGTTACTCACAGGCTTCTGATTTCTGTTTGGTCTGGCCATTGGAGAGTAACAACACAACAGAAACAAGAGAAAATACTGAGCCCAGTATATTTATTCCCACAATGTCCTACTCTATAGGGGCTCTGCTGTAGGCTACATTAAGAAGGTTAAAGTCCATGCTTCTTTTCAAACATCTGAATCTCCAGCTCCCTCTCCCACCAGTATGAGTGGTAAAGAAGCCTGCTGATATTTTTTTTTTCTGATGTATTGTCTATCCCTTTTGATTTACATTTATCCTTACAAAACTACAAAATAGTTCCTTTCATAACATTTTTCCATAAATAGTCAAATTTCAGTGTGCCATCTCTTTTCTGCTATTATTGTGATTAATACCTTTTCTATTTTCTAATGTTATTTATTGGTTGAAGCTCAGTGTTCACCGGTTCTCCCATTTTCACACACTGCTCTATTCCATGAATTGTCCTGTATAGATACACTGTATCAGATTCATTCCTGTCTCACATTTATTAATATTCACTCACTGTTGGTGGTTTATAGAACATGTCTTTACAAATATCTTGAAATATCCATTTCCTCTCTTTCTCCATGAAAAACTCTTCTTTTCCCTCCAAGTCCCAGGAAAGAAAAAATCTCTGATTGACTTGACCTGAAAGTACTCTCCAAACCTAGTTTCTGATAATTACTCCTTCCTCCCTAAAATCTGTTGTTACTTTTTGTTTAACTTTTATCACCTTACAGAGTAAGTGCTCAATAAATATTCACTAATCAGATTTGTAAATCAGATTAACATAAGAATATTACTCAGCAATAAAAGAGAATAAAATCATGGTATTTACAGGTAAATGGATGCTGTTGGAGAAAATAATGCTAAGTGAAGTTAGCTAATCCCCAAAAAACAAATGCCAAATGTTTTCCCTGATATAAAGTGACTGACCCATAATGAGTAGGGAGGGGGAGCATGGGAGGAATAGACGATCTCTAGATAGGACAGAGGGCTGGGAGGGGAAGGGAGGGGGCAGGGGTTAGCAATAATGGCGGAATGTGATAGACATCATACATGTATGAAGACATTAATTGGTGTGAGCATACTTTATATAAAAACAGATATATGAAAAAATGTGCTCTATATGTGTAATAAGATTCGTAATGCATTCCATTGTTATGTATTTTAAAAATAAAATCAATTAAATATTTTTTAAAAATCTGGTGTATTGCTTGCTTTCTTGTCATATATGAAGTAGTCAGGACATACTCAATAATTTCACTGCGAGACAGTTATCTTGTTGCTTGTCTTGCACTTTTTAAACATCGCCAAGAATGGAGAGAAGAAAGCAGTTATCAGTACTCTCCTAAATGGCAAAATCCAATTACTGTAAATATCATTCTTTCCATCTGGCAAATGATTTTTTCTCCATCACCCTGACTCAGTGTGATCTTGACACAAAACTATGACACTACAAATGTAGAGACATCTTTCTATGTAGAAACTCAGAACTGCACAAGTAAAAGCTTGTGGCTAGAATTTTACTGAACTTTGAAAACCCTGCAGGTTAAGGAAGAGGCTGACTGTAGTGGTACCAGCTTGTAATCCTAGTTACTTCGGAATCTCAGGCAGGAAGTTCAAGTCCAGCCTTGCCAATTTTGTGAGAACTTGTCTTAAAAAAAATAATAAATAAATAAATAAAAATAAAGTATTGGGGATGTAATTCAGAAATATAACACTTCTAAATCAATCCCTACTACCACAAAGGAAAGTTATTTTGACACTGGCATCATTTATTTGGGTGATATGAATTCTTTACTACTATATTCTAACAGGATTTACTTATATGATATACTCATGGACCATATAGCATATTTTATAATTAAATCTTTTACCCTTTTGAGACTCCTAATACTACAAATATGTCCATGTTTAATCATCACTTGACTTGTTCTTGTAAAGTTCAATACATTGACTATCAGAAATACATTGATGATGACATTAGAGAATCATAGGGCTTTGGACATTTATAAATGCTTAAGAATTTAGCTTAAGCAATCAGGGACATCATGCACCTGTGACCACATTTTTTTTATACTCAAGCATGGAAATTTTAGTATTGGTTTCTAATACATTTACTTTTTTTACTTTCTATTCAAGAAATCTGAATGCAAATATTCAAGTAAATTGAAAATGGCTGAGAAAAGCTTTCTAAAAACTCCTTACTTTAGCATTTTGACCTGGCATAGATGCTTTGGAATAAAAAGGCAACGACTTCCAAAATATAAACACATTTAAAGAAAATATTAAAGCAGGGGCTGGGGCTATAGTTCAGCAGAAGAGTGCTTGCCTCACTAATTTGAGGCACTGGGTTCAATTTTTAGCAACACATAAAAATAAATAAAGATATTTTTAAAAACATGAAAAAAATATTAAAGCATTAAAAACTGTAACTGTTTCCAGGATATATTCCTCATTATGACATATTATTTAAATTTAATATTTTTCTTACTATACATAGCAACAGTAGATAAATTTAAAATATTTTATTTTTTAAACTAGAGGGTAATATAATTAGACACTCTGAGCTCTACACTGATTTAAAGAATTCACACTGATGATACTTACTAACTGATTACTTTTGTATGTAATATTGCACTTTTGAACTCTGTGTTTCTAATATACAGCAACTTAATAGAAAGATATAAATTCTGAGAGATTTTTTTCTACTAAATCTATATTATTTTGTCTCGAAAAAAACAGTCAAGTTTGGCTATAAATACCTATAGTTATGCTCTCTTTTAAAATGTCTTCTCTTTTTTAATGTTTTTGATCAACTCAATACCCATACATATGGAATTCAGAAAAAAAAATCCAATTAATATTCAGTGATTTTAAAAAAAATGACTATTTTTTAGATTTATTTAAAACAGGGGATTGAACCCAGGGGTATTTTACTACTACATCCTTCTACATGAAAATTATAATTTTTATCTGACATGTTCACCAATAATTGAGCAGACAGTATTAGAATACTTTGGATCACAATCCTATCCTCAGTAATGCTATGTTATATTATCCTTCCCTCGTGGCTTTACACTCCTGAAGTTTTTCATCTTGGTATACCTCCCCACTTTTTTCAAAATATTTAGTACAAGTTTGTTTAACCTGACTTTGCATTTAGTAAAGATGTATATTGTTCATAGGGAGCTAAAAGTTGCATAACTCAATTTAGTTTTTCAGGCTTGGTGTGGTAAAGTCCTTGCCTAGCATGCGTGAAGTGCTTTCCTAGCATGCATGAAACCCCAGTTTCAATTATTAGCAACACAATAAAATAAAATAAAATTTAGTACTTTTTTCATCTTTTGTTACTCTTATTTTAGAAATTTATATTATATTATTCATTTAAGTTATCAAAGCAACATTTATTGAGATCACTGATTTTATCCATTATTTTATGCCTACTAATCTCTGTCTCACATAGGCTTATTAAGTGCTATAAACAAAACCTTGAAAGGAACAAATTTTATTAGACATTACAAAATATGTAGAAGGTACCTAGCAGGGTGGCTGGTATATAGAAGATGTAGTCACTCAAATAAATAATTTGTGCTATGTGTTTTCTGATGTTCTGAATTAATTTATAAATCAATCTTCCAAAACCTTTTTATGGTGATATCTCTAAGTTTATTTATATGAGTAATTAAAAGGGTGCAAATAATAATGGTTTAAGAAGATATTAGTTAGCTAAAAAAATGGCATCCATTGAAAGCATGATTAACAAAAGCCAATTAGTATTTGTCTTAATCATAATTTGATAAAATGTCTGCACACAGGTATTGACTTACTTCTCAGTTTATTGGTTCAAGTGTTGAAAATTCACCAAATAATCAATCCAAATATGGAGTCTGCTTTGATAAATGTAACCAGCTTTGTGGAGTTGGGGAATTTAGATATACAATGCCTCCTTCATAGGCTATGACTAGTCCATTAAGACCACTGAAAGGAAAAAAGAAAAACAAAATGCAAAAATAAAAACAAGAACATATCACTTTCTGAGAAAGAAGTGTGAAAGAGAAATTCAATGAGATACAGAAAGGGAAGATCTCCCTATTCATAGGAGATGAATAAACTAACCTGTGTCCCTGATGGCTTGTCAGTGGGAAAAAAAAAGCAGCAGTATTTTATATTCTGTTTTTGGATTCTTATGAAGTATAACCTTTGACTACAATAAATATGCTCTATTTAATTTACAAAACATTGAGTATTTCCCTAAACATCATTTTTTTGAAAAACCAACCTCTAAGGAAAACTGAAATATAGTGTGTATGATTTATGAAAACAGAGTTTAGAGAAGAGATATATGAAACAAGCACTTCCAAGTAAGATCCTGTTTTTTCACCTATTATTTCCATCTAGTTTATAGGCAAAGGACAAAAAGTGATCGCCTTAAATATAAGATACAATTTAAACATATATAAAGACAATATTATTGGGATTGCAAAATGTTATTGTGTCACACAAGTGAAATAAAGTTCTGGTTGTCCCTTCACTATGCCTAGGCTTTTGTGTATGAGGAAAAAAGATAGTGGCTTTCCTTTTATGACCTCCCGGTATAGTTGGAAGAGGGAATCACACAGATAATGAACTACAATGAGAAAGTGTTATACAAGGTATTGTGAGGAAACTAAGGTAATCTGACATTACACATTTCAGAAAAAAATAAACTGTGACTGATATTTGCTCCAACAAAAATGGGTAATAGCACCATTTCAGAAACGTCTGTGCTAACACACTTTAAAAAAATTAGGCCTATTTTAATTTTTATTGTGCACATCCATGTTGCATACTCCCCCAGTTCAAAATCCCCCAGACACTCATTATCATCAGTCCCTTGCATGGGTCTCTAAACTCTTTTCATTTTACTGTTTTTTACTCCCCTGGAAAGTCAACGGTATTCATAATATTCAACTCTTTCTGCATTCAGAGACTGTAACACTGCAGGGGAGCATGTCTGGGGAGAAATGCCGACTGGCTTCACTTTAAATTCATTATCACTAATCTCAAGTGAGCCTTAATGTTATGCATTTACTATACAATGGTCCATTTCTGTTTTCTTTCCTTTTCTCCCAGATGACTGTTTCAATTTCCTCCTCTATTCCAAAACTTCCAGTAACAATGTTCCTCCATTATTCTCAGCATATGACCTTGTTCTCTACTGAGCTGAGAAAATAAAAGAATTCCAAAGATAAATTCCTCATGTTCTTTTCTATTTGGACTGTATACTTTAAATTCTAAATTTCTCAATATCATTTTCCCAATTGTTTTTCTCCATAAAACCAGTCATCCTCTGACACATTAATTACAGAAAAAAAGAGGACTTTTGCTTTCCTACTTCCATTGAGCAAAGCAGTTCCAGATATACACTATAATTGCACATAAGCATAGAATGAATGAAGGACTGTTAGACCAGGACACAAGAAAAGACCACTGACTCCAATTAAAATCAAATTAAAGCAAGCTTATTATTTTGACCGGCCGGGCTGCCTCTCCCAACAAAATCCACTGGAACAAGACAGCCCTGCATCTTTCCTGCAGCCCAGCTTTATAGCCCAGAAAGTTACACAAAGAGGGGTTACAGATAACAAAACTCTGAGGAGCTTAACACAAAGGCTAGTTTACATTTTTGCTGGCCCCGACATCAGAATTTATAAAGGTCATTAGAGCCTCAGAGAGGGTCGTTATCTGGTAAGGGAAGGCTAAGATTTGTGAGGCATCACTAAAGTTTCAGAGAGGGCTGCTATCTGGTCAGAGAGCCAGGCTTCAAGGCATTCCGAGCAAGTTCAGAATTTGCAGTAATTTATAGTAAAGCCAAAATTATCGTTTCATGGCTTTGTGGTGAGATGGCTCCCAATTTTAAGAGAAAATCAGGCTGGGTCTATCAGGACTTTGGAAGTAGTTTAAAAGTATAAAGACTGAAACTTGATCAGAGCTCCATAGGCTGAAGGAAGTGTTTAAGCAGAATACACTCTAGCCTCTGTACCTACCTCTGAGCATCTCTGTGTCTACTGTTTTCCATCTAAACTTCAGATATGTGTCTTGAGTAACTCTTTCTACATAACATAATCTGGACAGTGTTTCTCAGTCTCAGTGCTCAGAACCTTTCCAAAGGCTGTCAACAACAACAAACAACAAACTGTAGAACTTCCTTCCCTTGACTGCCCAGAAATTTTGATTTCACTTATCAAGTGGGGCTCAGAAAACTGCATTCTGCTTCAGATTGTTCCAGGTCTAAATTGGGAGACATATTTCTTTCAAAAATTTAAGATGGCATTTTAAGTAGTTTCCAGATCTTGTATTTCAAATCTTTACTGAAAACTACTGTCCTTCCAGCATGAAAAAGGCAAATTTGAACCAATATTATCACTGTAATTGTTGTTTCATTCTCGAAGACATTCCCCAGCATTAAGTATATACCATCTTACCAAAATTTGGAGTAAAAAATTGAATTTCTTACGTAATTAAAAAAAACCTAATGATAAATGGCCAAAGTGATTATCTGCAGATGTTAAAATTTATTACTATTTCTAGGATAAGCATATACCTATATTTAGATAGATGACAGATAGATAGATACAAAGATGTACAGATACATAGTGCTGCAGAATTCTCCCACAACTTTTCTCTGGCCTTCGTTTATATGGACCAATAGAATAATTGAAGCCTTCATAATAGTTTGAATATTCTGGTAGAGAAAAAGCATCCATTATCTCCTTTTAATTAATATTAATCACATCTAAGTCATACATAGCTGAGATATCATCTTTCATATCTTGACATGCCTAATAGCTTGATTAAAAAGAAATATTTATTTCTTCAAAAATCTCTAAGCTCAAAAGCAGAATTATCAATACATAAATTATCCTCTAATGATTACACAGATTGGAGGATTTGGTGAAGGCCTTCCTGCACCTGCTGTCTGACAGGGTCACAGTGTGGGGGTTGCTGCGGCAGAGCCACACCATCTGGAAATTGGAACCATCAGGAATGTTAAGTGTTTTGTTTATGATACTTTTGATATGGATAATAGGGCATACGACAATGTATAATAAAAGTACGTATTGCCTGAGATTGCAGGAAAATTGCCAGAATGAGACTAAAGATACAATGGAGACATGCCATGAGGTGTGTTTCAATATCTCTCAGGATACAAACAATGGTGTTATTCCTCAAGCCTAAGCAACAAGAAATATTTATCCCATGGTTAACCATTTACACTACCCACCCCAACTCTTCCTAATGCCACAACCTGTACAACAGCCGAGCTACAGAAAAACAATTGCTGTGCCCACAGTACAAGGACCACCATATGTAGCTTATGGTATCCCCCTCAAGGACAAGAGGCTAATAAAACTACATCCCCCCCAACCAACACACCCATCTTTGTCTTACCCAGAAATTTATGATGAAAATGGAAAAACATAGTTAATACAAATGACAAATGGGTTGAGGTATAAAGCCTGCCCTTTAGTTCAAGATTACAAAGACATAAGAATTGGTGTACTTTCCAAAAAACAAATGCGGAATGTTGTCTCTGATATAAAAAGGTTGACTCATACTGGGGAAGGGAGGGGGAGCATGGGAGGAATAGATGAATTCTAGATAGGGAAGTGGGATGGGAGGGAAAGGCAGGGGGTAGGGGATTAGCAAGGATGGTGGAATGTGATGGACATCATTATACAAAGTACATGTATGAAGACTTGAATTGGGTGTCAACATACTCTATATACAAACAGATACAAAAACCGTGGTATATATGTGTATTAAGAATTGTAATGCAAATAAAAAACAACAAAGTACATGTATAAAGGCATAAATTGGTGTGAACATACTTTATATACAGATATATGAAAAATTGTGCTCTATATGTGTAATAAGAATACAGATTTCCACTGCTGTTGTGTAGTTAAAAAAGAAAAAAGAAAAAGAAAAAAAAAAGAATTGGTGTGTTTTGACCAATGATAAAGGAAACTGTATAATAAATCAATTAATCAGATCATCTAAAAAAAGAAAATTGCATTAGAAATTAAAAATAGACTAATGTAAAATTAGTATAGATCTATTTTAGAGGCACTTGAGAGTAGTAGGCTTTTAAGTAATAGACTTTCACTCTTTTAAGTGTGTTTTACTGGGATTTTAGTTTAGAAGTAAGAAAACTTTCCAATAATCATAGACATGATTTAAAGTTAAAGGTTAATGAAATAATTATAGGTATGCTTTAAAGTCAGAAGTGAATAATAGGTCAGGAGTCCTGTAGTCTAGTTGTGTCGCCTAGCAACTAGTGATTGATGTGAAAACGTAAAAGCTTAATCATGATTGTCTAAGGTTACAAAAAAATATTTTGAACAATGTACTCAATATCTTAGGTAATCAATGTATGTCAGAAAAGATTGTAATTCTTGAAAATTATGTAAATCAAAAAAGTTTCAGACTTTAAAGCTATCCATCAACTAACCTGAAAAAACACCTGTAAAAAAGGTATAAAAATAAAGGTCCCTCCAGGGGCAGAGAGATGTCTTCTGGAGGTTGCTAGTAACTTGCAACATGTCGTCCCAACTCTACTTCTTTCTCCAACACCACTCCTCCTTCAGGACTCCCTGGACCGTCACTCCCTCTGCCGGGGATGGACTTTGGCAAAGATTTATCTTCTAAAAATAGTGTTGTATCTAAGAAACACATCTCATAGACAAAGACACCTAAATGCTGACAGTTAAAGAATAGAAAATTATATTTCATTCAAATGTAAGTGAAAACAAGTAGAAGTTGTTTCTTTCACATACAACAAAGCAGACTTCAAGCCAAAATTAACCAGTAGACACAAGGAAGTTCCCTATATATTGGTAAAGGGAAAAATCCAAGAATAAAACAAAAGGATAGTATTTGTGATCCAAATATCAATGTACCTAATTAAACAAAACAGACACTATCTCACATATAGGCTTATATAGATCCCAATACAATAATATACTAGAACTTTTCAGTACACCTCTATCACCAATAGGTAGGTTTTGTCTAGCCATTAAGTCAGCAAAGATGCTTCAGACCTCAAACAGTATCAATCAAATGGAATCAACAGACATCTACAGAATCTTTCATCCAATAACAGGCAAATATGCTCTCTTCTTGGTGGTATCAAATTGAAATTAATAATTTGAGAAAGCACCTACTCCATCTTACCCAAATTAAATACTAATATAAGTGAAAAGTTCGAAAGCCATAGAAAATAACAATCCCATTCCCTTGGACATCCAATGTATCACTACTGAAGTAATAAACAACATAGGAAATTGGAATAAGATCTATGGCTGTGCCCTAGGCTGCTTTACGTCCCTACAAACTTTCACTCTTTTGCACCCCACTACTGGGTGCTTTATTGCTTCAGATACTTAGTCTGTGTACAGTCCTGCTCTCCTTTTCCCTGAAAAACTAAAGGAAATTTTATAATCAAGGCCACTTTACCAGGGTATAAGGAAGTCTGTGAACTCACTTGATGATTACTATCATTGTCTTTCCAAATAGTCCAACTTAAAAGAAACCTATCTTTTATAAAGCCCAGTGCAACACTTTTGACATGATAGGCAGAACTTGACATAGCATGACCATCCAAGCCACACAGCAATGAGCTGTGCTCTGATTTTTTTACTGACTCATGGACCATGGTTAATAATCTGACTGTTTAGTTAATCCACTGGCAAGTCTCAAACAGACTTATAAAACAAGCTGCCCTGCAGGAGATGAGGCATTTGGAAAAAAGCTGTCTCTATTCCTAGTAATCTTTTGGTTGCCATGTGGGTGCTTAAGAGAAAAAGAAGAACATAATCAATGAACAGAACATATTTGTCAGCTAAATGAAGACACTAAATCGTTTTATGCCCCAGATAAGATATATGTGCACCTAATTAATTCCTGGATCAAAAAGAAGAGGTCTTACGAAGCTTAAGACACCAACACAGAAAAGGGCCCACATGGATTGTCTTTGCCATCAGATGACATTAAAACAGCATGGAAAAATGTGTTACCTCTCTGACTCCGGCCAATACTAAAATTAATAGCTATCCTCAGATCCTGTTACTCAACCACTACAAGAAATTCACAGCTTATTAATTATTTGAGGTATCTCATTTTGTTGAAGGGCTCTACCAATTTCTAACTTTATTTTACCATTATCCAAATTTGGCCTTACCCTCCCCATAAGACCCATTGAGTTTGGCCACACATGCAGACCTAAAATAAATATTTGATTTCTGTTTGGGTTTTCTTAGCATATGACATTTGATAATGGACTCAGATATTCAGCTTTAGTTACATATCAAGGATTCCATTCATACAGCATACAGTGGTTGTTACACGCTTTTAATCACACCTAAGCCACAGGAATGGTTGAGTGTTTTAATACAACAATAATGAATAGACTTAAGTGACTGTTAACCCTGACGTGGACTTGTATGTCAAGTGAATTATCTGGGGTCTCATTGTGACAAATTTCTGAAATGAATACTTCTCATTTCTGACATATTTTTGAGCAGCACTTTTGCTCCTTTCCTTCAACTACACACCATTCTTTTATAATTATTGACATATCAGTTACTATGGAGGGGATTGTAAAAACATTTTTATCTCCTTTCACCTTTCACAATGTTAACTTGGCACAACACTTTAAGGCATCAAGCTAAGGAACAATGTTTTGAATAAGACACCAAAAGACACAAACAAAAATAAACGATAAGATTTTATCAAACTAAGGATCTCTTTCGTAGCAAAGGAAACAACTGACAGAGTGACAGAGTGGCTTACAGAATGGGAAGATCTTCTGCAAACTATTCACCTAATAAAGGATTAATATCCAGAATATATAAGGAATGCAAAAAATTTGCTAACAAATAAAAAATTAAATTTTAAAATGGGAAAAGAATATGAGTAGACACTTCTCAAAAGAAGAAATTCAAATGGTCAACAAATTCATGAAAAAAAAAAGTTCTATCTAATTGGCTGTCAGGGAAATATGAGTCAAAAACCACAATGAGACATCATCTCACCCTAGTTAAGATGTTTATTACCAAAAGACAAAAAAAAAAATGATAAATGCTGACTATCATGTAAAAAAAAGGGAATTCTTATACACTGTTGAAATTAATGAAAATCAGTACAGCTACTATGATAAATAGTATGGGGACTCCTCAAAATACTAAAAATGGATCTATGATGTGATCCAACTATTCCACTTCTGAATATATAAACAAGGGAAATGATATCAACAAAGCAAAGGGAGGGCAGTATTCCAATATTTATCACAGCACTATTTATAGTATTAACATATGGAATCAATCAAGATGCCCATCAATAGACGAATGCATAAAGAAATTGTGATATATCCACCAAATTGAATATTGTTTAACCATAAAGAATAACAGCCTGTCATTTGTAAGAACATGTAAGAAAGTGGAGGATATTATGTTAACTGATGTCAGACCGCCCTCCGACAGAGGTTGAGGAGAATCACTAGACCAGCTAGTGAGTGTCTCGGGGCTGAGCAAGAGGGTGAGTGTCGCGACCCGGCCTGCCACCCTGCCTGGCAAAAATCACAGTTGGGAGTTGAGTCAGCCGAGATGGCGCAGCAACTCAGTTTATTGTGGAGGGAGAGGACTTACATAGAAAGAGGAGAAGGTAGGGGGGACAAAGGCAGGGACCAATCAGAGATCGGAGAGTCCCCCAGGTTGGGGTAGCCTAGGCACCCCAGTTACAGAAACAATACCCCATTAGGTATGTGTGCCCCTTTGCTGGGGAGTTATTCTTTGTGTTTGCAGAAGCCATATCTTGGTGCCATTCAGGCACGTATATGGAAGCCATTTCTCAAGCTCTAACTGTCATGTACATTGAGAATCACAAAACCAGAATCACAAGACTGGGGATTTCTTTTTCCCCAGCGATTGCACTTCCATGGTCAGCAGAGGTCCCAACAAACTGACACAAGCCAAACATAGCAAGTTGATAGTATTTTTTCTCATATATGGATGTTAAAAAAAAATGTCCATCAGAAGAGATAACAGTGATTGCTAGAGAATGGCCAATGGGAAGAAGAGAGTAATAGGAAGAGGTTGAAAAACAGGTACCAAAACACAGTGAAGTGACTATAATACACACACTCTATTACATATATGATGAAAAACCAGAAAATAAGAGCTCCAAGGTTCCCAATAAAAAAATCAATAAGATGCAATGTTATTTATTTAGAATTGATCAGTGCATATTTTGTGTATTTGAATATCACTCTGTACCCCATAAATTTGTGCAATGAATAAAGGTTAAGCAAAATTTAAGTGTTTAAGGAGATGAAAATTTAAATTACCCTGATTTGGTCATTAGACTCTATATGTTTATTAAATCATCACATTATACTCCATGAAATTATATAATTTATATAAAAAGTCATAATCATGTAAATTCCAGTCAATAAGATCATGGGATGGGAAATAGTACACTCCTCTATTTAACTCTCAAAATAAGGACATGAGTTTTTGCTCACAATAACCTTAAAAATAATGACCATCAATTTTAAGCCTATTTTTCCACTGAAATTAAAGTAGAACAGGAAATTAGGAGATTAAAGTGACTCTGCTTTTTATCCTGGCCAGCCCCAAGGAGGGTAGAATATCAATATATATCATTTTTAATTTTACTAAACCACCAGATGATTGAAGTCATAAGATTTGATTTTACCACTGTGTGGGTTACATAAATGACTCTGTCCTTGCCCATGATATAGAGCAGTTGTCCCAGGACACAGTCAATGGGAGAAATCTATAGGTGTTCTGTGTTTGGGATTGAGGTCTCTGATAGCTTCATGACTGTAGCATGCTTGGTGGCTAGGAAATTTCTGTGCAAAACACAGAATGCCTGGCTTCGATTACAATGTCCTTCATGAGGAAACTCTGTGTTAGAGTCTTATGAGCCTCAACCTTGATGTCAGGCACACAGCTCCTCGGAATAAAGGAACTCTCTTGTTAGAAAACCACAATGTTTCACTGAACCTAAATCTGTCCTCATAACAGTAACTTTATACAATGAACTTTCTTGAGAGCTATACAAAGCTTCTAACAGTGTATATTGTAATTTAGTATGTAACTGAGGAATACGCTGCATAATGTTGCTAAGCAGGTAATCTGTTTGGTAATACACTGAAAAATAGGCACAAATGATGCCAACAACTTAAAGCAACCTATTGATATAAATAAAGCTTGACAGATTGGCTTCTTTTCCATTCTGCCATCTTTCTTTCCTGCCTCTGCATCTTGTCTCTGTGCCTCTTATTATTTTTCTTACAGAAGTCTGCATGACTGATAGTATGTGAGCAGCTTCAGACCCAAGACAATGAATAAGGAAGCAAGGAACGGGGATTCTACTGTCGTTTATCTGCCACGGTATACTCTTTGACTCCTGCCTTGCTATTGATATAACTGTTGTAAAAAGTTGCAACTGCCTTGAATTTGATAAACTACTGGATATATCACTCACTGCTCAGTCCCACAACAAAACGTCTAAGTACTGTATCCATGAATATTACAATTAAATAGTTCTTTAAACGCAAATCTATTTGATATCTCAATACTATTTTTAATTTGATCTTAATATGTTTTTGCAAAATGAGATTTCAACATTGTAGGAAGGAAATACCTCCATACATGGCATTTTGATCTCTTTCTAGAACTCTTATTCACTGATTGTATAATGAAAGAAGTAGAAAATTGACCTCACTGTTATTCTTTGAGCAAGTATAGCCTGGTAAGATATCTTTTTTCCCCCGCTCCCATACCTGTCAACTCCTGTTGTCTTTTAATCTGTTAGAAACAACTTCTCAAGCCTCCCCTAAAATATGCTCAACAATACTTTAATATTTGAGTTTATTTTTAGGGATGTAAATAAACTGTGTCTTTAGAAACTTTAGGAAACTCAAGCCTAGATTACCAAATAATTCTATATTTACATTTTCAGATAATGCTTAAGTAATAACAAAATGATACAGTTAACTGAGTTGCTATTGTTTGTTGTCAAGATCTTTTTTTTCCCAAAACCTCAAAGAGAAATAAAGTCAGGACTAAGGCCTAATAAGTTCATAATATTTAGAGAAAAGCAAATCTCTATATAATAGGGCTGGGAATTGGTTCAGTTCTTAAGTGCCCCTGTGTTTAATCCCTGGTACAAAATTTAAAAAAAAAGAAAAAGAAAAAAAAGAAAGAAAGAGAGAAAAGAATGTGGAGAAAATGGAATTCCTTACGTGATGTTGGTGGGAATGTAAATTAGTACAACCATTCTGAAAAATAGTATGTGGTCTCCTCAAATAATTAAACAGAACTACCATTTGATCCAGCAATCCTACTACCATTTATTTGTCCAAACAAAATGAAAGTAGCATATTAGAGAGACCTCTGATAGTCCATGTTTATCCCAGCATCACTCATTATAGCCAAGGAATAGAAACAACCTTGGTTAGAAACATTCCTCAGGCACAAGGTGAGGCAGAACATCATGGCGGAAGACTGTAGCAGAAGGAAGCAGCTCACATGATGATTTGAAAGCAGAGAGAGACTCTACATGCCAGATACAAAATATATACTCCATATCCACTTACTCCAGCTACATCCCACCTTTCTCCAGTCACTGCTCAGTTAATCCCATCAGGGATTAATTAGCTGATTGGGTTAAGGGTATAACCCAATCATTTTTCCTCCAAACCTTCTTGCATTGTCTCACATTTTAGGGGACACCATATCTAAATCATAACACCCCATAATACATATAATTTTATTTTTGTGTACCAGTTAAAATTTAATTTAATTTTAAAAGTGAACATCTTAAGGGCCTACAGAATTTGGTTTCAATTAACTCAAGACCTCTTCTACTATTTTTTCTCAATCTTTTACAATTTAAGTGGTAAAAAAATGCTTTGCTGTTCCTCAAGCATAACAGGCTCTAAACCAAGTGCTTTGCAAGTTTTTCTACCTAGAGTTTTCTTCCCCAAATTACATTTGCTCTGCTCTGATACATCTTTCAAGTTTTACTTCACTGTCACCTTTAATTCAATCCTGAGTACTGTATTTAAGATTTAATCTCCCTTCGAAACTCACTAGCATAGTTTCTTTATGTATTGTTCACCATTATACATCTCTATGGTATAACTATTTCTATTGTATAGTCTATCTATTTTTATTTTAAATATTTAGTTTAATTCTGTAGAATTTATCTTTTTTATCTTTTTAGATCCAGTAAGAAAAACAGAATCACAAACTGCACACAGACCTACAGAATTAATTTTAGCATTTTAACAAAATCCTTAGGTTAGTTTTTTATTAAAGTTTAAAAATTGCTGTTTTAGAAATCTCATGAGATGTCATATCTGTAATATGTTTTTGTAGTGCCTGAACTTTAGAAGGTGCTCTATAAATATATATTAAGTAAATGAATAAATGAATTTCATCTTTAATAATACCTTGTAATTATTGAATTTCACACTCACCTTCAATTGGTCAGGATTTCCTGGACTAGGTCAGAATGTTACAAATTGAAAGTATAGACTGTATTACAGCTACTGCAACTTGAAGAAAATTCCTTAGAGGAATGATGGACTTTGAGGATAAGAAATAATGATATAATGTGGGCCAAGTGTAGTAAGAGAGTTAGAGGATATTGGGTGCTGTTGATTTTGATGTGGAACATGTTCTCAAGTGGTAGATTAAAAGCAACATTCTAAAGTACATCTTTTCAAATCAGCTTTATATCCTTCCACAGCCCATCCTATATTATTCCTCTGTGAAAGATTTAAAATTGCAAAACTTATAAGCACTTGAGCTGTGAAAGTTATTAAAATGTATGTTGAAAGAGAAATAAAGAAATTTATGTTGAAACTACTAAGCTCAAAAGCAGCCAACCTGCAAAATTTTTATTTGAGCCTAGGGAGGCATTTATTGCTTTGCATGTTCAAAGCTGAACCTAATTATCTTATAAATAACTAAGCATGAATACACAAGCAATGGTTATCTTAGGTCAAAATTAAATAGTTGAAACTGATTAAACTGGAATGGGAAATCACAACCATTGGCTTGTTTGGCAAAAGTACATATGTTTCATTTTTATTTCAATTGATGATCTTTTCATTTTTTGTAAATATATTATATCCATCAATGCTGCTAATATGGGTCTGTCAATGCTTTACATTTATTTTTTCTGAAGACTTTGTACATTGTGATATGGGTCAAGATAGATATTCTAGGGATTGTTTAGTCTTAACACTGGGAACAAATTATCTTGCCTTCCAGACTGGGTCACCATTTGGGTTGAAAGAGAGATAGTCCAAATTGGCACTGTCATCCTGTTCCACTAAGATTTTTAAAAGAGTTCGCCACAACTAATAAGAATTTTTTTTGTCTTCCCAAGTTATATATTACTTCATATTAATGAAACTTTATATTTTATTGACAGATACATAAATGCAATGCTATGAGTGGTCAAAAATTTTAGTATGTTCATTGAAACATTTTGCTTGCTATTTATATCAAGAAGAAAAATAAATTAATGATGAAAAGAAATAGAACAAATAAATCCAAAATCTTTGTTGGTTTGCAGAATCATTCAGGAAAATGACAAAATAAAAAGGAGCTAACAACAATAACAGAAAGGCAAAACATTCATTTACGTAATAAATGAAAGAGAATCCTTGAGGGGAAGAGCTCAATTTTTGTACAGTTAGCATAAATGGCCTCTTGCCTAGACTAGGTCACAGTGTTGTAAATTGAAAGGGCACTATGCACTTCTGTAATTCAGAGCTTTCTTAACCACCTGGGGCTTTAGTTACTTTCTATTAAAAATTAAGAATGCAATCTGTGCCATGAAGCTCTCCCTTCATGAAAAGATGAAATACATGAAATACCTGTGCATGATTTTTATTAGATTTCAACACTGTGCATTCCAACATTGGGAGAAAACATGGCAAAAAAAAAAAAAAAATTCTATAGGCGACTTGTGTCCAGTTCGCTTCAGATTACTAATGATTTCATCAGTCTGCCATCACAGAAAAATATTACTTGAAGAGAGAAATTGTGATGATCACTTACTCATCATCTTTTGTTACACAGAATATAAAAATTGACTGGATATGGACAATCATTGTCTAGAGCTGCACAACAAATCAATACAAAAGACTTATTGGCTAGTCTTGGTGAACTCAGATAGTTGGTGAAATATTATTTTGGTTGTTTTGGTCAGAGTGTTCCTGTATGATGGAATTGATGATATGCATGAGCTTAACATTTAAATTTATAGACTTGATACAACAGATTGTTCACCCTAATGTAGATTGGCCTCATGTGAACAGTTGAAGGCCTGAGCATTGGAAGAAAACAAGATTACTCTCACCCAAGTGCACAGAACACTAGGAAATCACATTTCTCTTGTGTTTGGAACAAACAAAAATATTGATTCTGTTTCAAACCTGGTGGCCTTCAAATTGGAGTGATACCATTGGCTCTCTTTGCTAAGCCACTGTGCAGATCTTGAGACTTGTCAGTTTCCTTAATTGCATGAGCTATTTCCTTATAATAAACAACTTTTTATAGAGTAATGCCTAGTTATCTGAGCATGGTAGGTTCTAGAACCTCCTACAGATATGAAAACACATGGATGCTTAAGTTGCTTTGTAGCAAAGTATTTTCCTATAATCTATGCACATCCTCACATATAAGTCTGCTAATATTTAGTAGAGATACAGTTTATTTTGTTACCCAAACATTTTTATCTGTGGCTGGATGAATGCAGGAATATGGAACACATAAACATGTGTGCCATGATATGTCTTGGTTATTGAATGGGCAAGGTTCTCCAGAGAAAAAGAATTATGATAAATACAATAACCAAGGCACAGTCCTTGAAGTTTTATTTTTAATCTTATTTTGCTCACCTATCTCACTATTTTACTCATTTCCATCAGTTCATGTTGAGAAGTTCTCCTTCCACCATATGAAACATTGACCACAATATAATACACCATTGATGTCTACTTATTACAGAAAGTGAAACTATGAATTAGGGGGCACAGAAAATCATTGGCCTCTAACACTGAACAGTCTTTCGTTTTCATAAATTCCAGATCCCTCCTTGCTCCCTTGTAACCAATCAAGGGCTGTCACTGTACATGGAAACCAGCTAGAGCATCTTTCCTGCTTCCAGGCATATACCTTAATAACGTAGTTTTATATTTATGTCTTCTTTGAGTCAGTATTTTTCCAAATGTCATTCTATACTACATTTCTCTTATCTTCTGGAACTTCAAGTACATGTTAAACTGCATAATATTTTATATCAACTTCTATCCATATTTTGCACTTTTTTGCATGTGTGTTTTGATTTAAAATGTTTCCATTGAGCTTTCTTAAAGTTTAATTATCTTTTTTTTTCTTTCTGTCATCATGAATTAGCTACACTCTCTTTCCCTTCACTTGCAATAGAATATCAGGGGCTTAAAAAATATTCAAAAGAATTTATGAGCAAATAAATAGTGGGAAATAAAAATGAGTCTGTAACAGACTGTAATAATATTATAAATTTTAAAAGTATTTTATTTTTTCTAACTCCATTATAGTTTGAGCTTATAAATTACCCATATCAATTATATATATTTACCATTAAGAATATTGTATCTTCCTTTGAGTTTCGGTCAGTAGTTACCAATGTTTTGAATTATGTTGCATATTTTTTTTAATGAGCTATAAACCTTCCTGAAAGATAATACAATCACAAATTGTGTTTTTAATAAACAGTGATGTTCCTAAACAGAATTCCTTATCACTAAATATTAATAATGTAAATGCAAATTACTGTATGAGATGATACAGAAATTTCAAAATAATCTGTTTCTGAAGTCCAACATTTTATTTTTGAAAAATATTTTTAATGAAATATTAGTTCCTTAAAATAATTGATGAATCATAAAGATTTCATAGGCAAGTTTATTTTTAAAAATTTTTTAGTTGTAGTTGGACACAATACCTTTATTTTATTTATTTATTTTTATGTGGTGCTGAGTATCGAACGTAGGGCCTCGCATGTGCTAGGCAAGCACTCTACCACTAAGCCACAACACCAGACCCTCATGGTCAAGTTTTAATAGACAAAACATGTTACATTGCACAACCTCCCCTCATTCCCCCTTCCCCTCTATGCCCTGGGCTGACTGTAAGCATCCTAGCTTATGACAAACTTGGAGAAATCTTTAAGAAAGAAGACAGACAGAACTTAAGTCAGAATTATCCATATTGGCTTAAGCACTGAATCTCTTTTTGCTAGAATACCTATTATTACAACTTAGTAATATACTCAGATGTGTGGCTTGGGAACCTGAAGCCTAGCCATCATCTGAGAGCTAGTTAGGAATGCACTTTTCATGTCCCACTGTAGCTCTACTGTATAACAACTTGCATTTCAATAAGTTCTCCACTGGAGAAGCTCAGCTGATTTGTCACACAGCTTCCTAAATACCAGTGATTTATGACCACAGTTTAGGTTAACCTTGTTTTTCATTACCAAGACCCACCCATTATGTTAGCTGATTTCTATGGATTTAATCCATTCCCAAAGGCTGCTAACTCTGAGTTCTGTCACTTTAGAGCTTATTTAAGCTAGGCTGAAATTTATACCCTGAACTTAAACTATTTCATATTCATAGAGGAGAGAGAATATGTAGCTTCTAAGCGTCTTACACTTTTAAAATCTCTATGCACATCTAAATACTTCTCTCACTTAAAACACAATCTGAAATTTTAGTGCTCGAAGGACTTGATCTTAAAATCATATTTCTGCATTTCTTATTCATCTTGTCTTCAGGGGAAAACAGTGTAAAGAAGCAGGGTTTTAATTAATCCTTGCCTAGTGAGGGTGGTAGAGAAAATATTGAGCTTGAGGGCATAGCATCAGAGAGTCTTTCATGCCTGGTTCCCCAGGTGAGTAGATGCACTCGGTTGTGTGTGCCCAGAAGGATCTTTGCTTTAACATTTTAATGGTGTACTTTTAGTACTTACCATGGCTGCAAACCTCATAGCCTAACTGCTACACTTTGACTACCAGAATTATAATAAGCTACTTTAAATACTCTAATAAAATTATTTTATGCTTAAAATAGTGACATCTGATGTTTGCAGAGATAACTATGAGATTCAGAAACCAATATTATTCTCTAAGTATTTTGAAGTCATGTTTTTTTTTTTCTTTCAGTGAAGCACATAATAACTTGGATGTCTTCAAAGACAGTCTAGAGGAGAGGTAGCTAAACACTAGAAGAGAAATAAGTAATTATGTGTTGAGTCATATTAATCTTTCTAGATCATGAACTCTGAAACATTTTCTTTTGAGATATAGTGGCATCCACAGGATTGGGAACTGAGAAGCCCTAGATTTACTGAATGCACAGATTCAATAACAATATATTATTATTCAGTAGCAATAATTTTGTGAAAAATACAGAATCCAATTTAAAGGGGAAATGTGAAACCAGATTCACTTGACATATTTTTGATACAATGTCATATGATTGGAAGAAATTTCAGGATTCCAGTATTTCCCAAAGGACGGTTAAGTGCTCAGAACCTAAGCTTTTCTTCAGTGGCACCCGAGAGTACCGGCTTTTCACCTTGCAGTGTTGAAGTAATGACAAGATCAGTAAAATCTAGTTGTTTTTATGAAGAACCAAAATGATAGTTTGAGCTGGTAGCTGCAAGACTCAGTAGAGAGAACACAGGAAAAATACCAGCAACCAGCTACTCTCTGGAGATGTCAAGAGAGCAAAGTTTCAACATTTCTGATGGCTGCCAAAAGAACTGGCTGTGCTCAAATAACTGATTCTGTCTTGTGTGTCTCAGGCTATTAATGGTAACTGGAATAATCATGTCACTTAGGTATGAATTAAAACAGAGATGAAGGTTTGAACTGGTCACTGACATAGACCCACTGCCCAGACTAGTGCAGAGTAAGCAGATAAAAAAACCCTAGCTATAAGAGAAAAAATGCTTGCCATATACATGGGAACTTTTCATAAAGTTTCCAGTAGATTTACAAAGACATCTTGTAAGTAAGAGGAGACTAGTATGGTATGTTCAAAGTGCTGAAAATAATAACAACAGAAAAAAGTTTCTAAAATCTGTCAATCAATTGTATGATATAAACCAAAGCTGTATTTAAATAGAACTAGAGCTGATATAATTAGGTACCACTAAACTTGCCTTTTAAGAAGTGCTAATGGAAGTTCATTAATTCTAGTGAAAGGATACAAAATAAAGTAGTAGCATAAGAAAGTAAAAAACATGTTGGTAAAAGTTGATGTATTGGTAAATGCAGAATATTATGATATTGTAATGACGGTAGGTAAATAATTTTCATTCTGGAATATAAACCAAAACACAAAACTATTAAAAATACCAATAACTAGAAATATATTAATATAGTCATAAGGGATGTAAATTGCGACAATAATAAAACATGGAATGGAGAACTAAAATTATTGAGTATTTTACACAAGAGTAAGGGCAATGATGACATGAAGCGAAGTCCCACCAACTCACAGTAAACAGTGTGAGTGTGAAAACAACACTTGTTGCTTTAGGCCACTAAGATTTGGGCCTGTCTGTTACACTCATATACTGTCAGTTATATAACTGTTGCAAGTTCCATATATGAAGGAAATTTTTAAATTCTTAAAATATATTTTTAATTAAAAATATACTTTGTTATCAATATGAAATAGGCTATTAAGATATTTTTCACATAAACTTCATGACAACCAAAAAGAAAATATGAGTTACAAAAATTGAAAAATTGAAATACATCAATACAAAAAAAAAAGCCAACACAACAAAGGAAGATTGCAAGATATGGAGGAAAACCCTATTGATAATTATCTTAATAAAAATGAATTAAGTGCCCTCAACTAAATGACTTGGAATGGTTGAATGGACATAACACATGACTTACTCTATAAGAAACTCACATTAGACTTAAGAACACATGTGGACTGAAAGTGAAAAGAGAAAATGATGTCCCATGCAATTAGCAACCAAAATATCTAACAGGACAGATATATTTATATTTAAAAAAACCAGACTAATTCCAGAACTGTCAGCAGTTACAAAGGATATTTTACAGTCAGCAAAGTACAAATTTATCAGAAAAATATGAAGATATAATTATCTATGCAAACAACAGCAGAGTACCTAAATTCATAAAGCAAACATTTACAGAGGAGTAGAGAGAGATTGACATCAATAGAGGAAGAGTGGAAAACTTCATTACTTCATTTTCAGTAGTGGATAGCATATCCATATAAAAGATTATTAAGAAAAGAAAGGATGTGAACAGCACTTCCTGCTGCCAAATGGGCTTAGTAGACACATGAAGAACACTCAACCCAACAGTGACAGAAGTCACATGCATCTCAAGCGCACACAAAACTTTCTCCATTTTATTCTCCATTGAAGATGACATCTTAGGCACAGAACAATCTAGAAATTAATAGCAGAAGAAAATGAAAAATTAACAAATATGTTGAAAATAAATGACATATTCTTGAACACATCAATTGTTCATATATTTGATGGACTCGTGTTTATTTTATTCAGGATGGTATCATTCCCGATGATCCGTGGCTTATGGTATTATGAATACTACTGATTTCCCTGATCATGGATGGGAAATAGCATGAATACCATGCAAATTGCTGAGACATTAAGTAATGGTGGCACCTCTTCATTGTAATGAGAATATCTATAAAAATCTAGCATGTCCTAAGTTGTATCTTTCAAGAAAAAAATAGAAAAAGCATACAAAGTACAAGATAAAATGGTCACAGTCTAACACAAGGCACAAGAGGAAATCAGTCTATGTAGTAGTTTTCTGGAAAACTCATTATTTCATTCAAGTACAGAAGCAAACATGTATTAGCAGTCTCAAGGCCAGACTGTGAAGGGTTGAGAATTGATGAAACAATTAAGTGCTTATAACAATAAGGTGCCTTAATAAAGATGTAGCAATTGTAGAGAATGAATTATCCATTGAGAAATAAAATAGGGCAAAGCAAATATAGAAATGGCTGAAAACTTTGGACTCCAAAGTCCATTCCTTTCTTTTCTAGGAAACCTTTCTATTTACCCCTAAGTATCCTGAAGCCATTAATGAAGGCATGGCTCAGGCCAGAAATGGAATCTGGCTTTGTTCAATAGATCTGAGACTAACAATAAGCAGTTTTAAGATTGGGGGAGGATTGTGTTGATATCAGAATAAGTGGAACAGAAATCAAACAAACAGGAAGAAAAATAAACCATAACAGTTTTATAAGGTTAACTTTATCAACATGGATACACTTGCCTGAGATTTAATGAGTCAGTTTAATCACTTACAGTCACTTTAATAATCTTTACTCATGTTTCTTCAATCAGAAGGTATCTGTTTGATGGATCTGTGGAATGACCTTTTACATTGTGCTGCAGAACTTACATCCTACTACCTGCTACAGTAATAAGTGAGACAGGATGCAATACTGGGTTACTGTCCAATAGGATGTTGCAAGAGCTTTAACAGCCTCTCCTGAGCATGGCCACTATCACTATCCCCTTAATAACTCTAGGGATTTTGTTTCTCATTCTTATAAGCATGAGCTATGTGAGTTCAGAAGACCTAGTACTCCAGGGAATACTAGGGATGATGTTCCACTTGCAAGCTAGTAATACAAGTTGCAGGAAAGGCTATATTTCTCCTGCCCTGAGTGATTTTCCTGACTATAAAACAGGAAATAGAATCCCATGAGACTAAAGGGACTGAATGTAGAAACCAGCATGAATCTATGAGTAGAAATTTGTGCACTATCATCTGTTATGTAGAACTTTTTATACCATCTGCAATTCTAAGGAATATAATATTTCTAGTATTTCTGAACAAACAAATAAATGTAGTTCTTCATCTATGGATGTAAACATATTATGATTGAACATATGTGAATGTATAAAGGTACCTAAACCCTAAGACTAAGTCAGATAAAATATCCAAAATAAAACATCCAGCCACTCAAAAATACAATAAAAACATGTTCTGTGATTCCTACTTGTTGTGATATCATCTTATTCACTCACTTGGTTAATCCAGACAACTTGAGTTCTTTATTCCCTTCCTCTCTACATTTGCTTTTTTATTACATCTTTCTGCTTCTTCCTTGAAGATACAGTCTACCTCTAATCACCTTTCTAGCTTTGCTAGCTTTTTCTGAAAACTGTCAGCTATATCAGACCTTTGCACCATGTCAAGGACAATGTTTTAACAACCATGATCATATTTTGTGAAATACTTGCTCACTCTACTTAAAATT
Source organism: Marmota marmota marmota (assembly GCF_001458135.2). Taxonomy (NCBI): domain Eukaryota; kingdom Metazoa; phylum Chordata; class Mammalia; order Rodentia; family Sciuridae; genus Marmota; species Marmota marmota. Next base: position 36,950,437 of record NW_026000174.1, on the reverse strand, counting down.
CCTACAACATCACATCTGATCATATCACTGCCTTTTTCATATCCTGTAACCCACCCCACATTGATTTTGATCTAACCACCAATGTTGTTGCAATTTCTTTTCTTTCCTCTCGTCTTCTCCCTCTTCCTTCCCCTTCCTCCTCCTCCTCCTCTCCTTCTTCCTCCTCTTCCTCCTCTCCCTCATCCCCTTCCTCCTCCTCCTCCTCTCCTTCTTCCTCCCCTTCCTCCTCTCTCTCCTCCCACTTCCTCCTCCTCCTCTCCCTTCTCCCCTTTCTCCTCCTCCTCTCCCTCCTCCTTTTCCTCCTTCTTCTTTTTCTTCTTTCCTTCTGTCACAATTAGTAGGAGGCATTATTTTTATTATCAAACCTGAATGTGATAAGGCATGTGATTAAAAAATTGAAAAAAATATTTCTTAGATGATTTATCTTTTGTTATGACCAGTATTCCATCAATCTACTTTTACATATTGTTTAAAATAATAGCAGCAGACATTTTCCACCTTCTTCTTTTATTACCATAGATGCCGTACAATAATGTTATTATCAGGAAAATAAATATAAAAAAACAAATATAGATATATATTTTCTTTTTTCTTTCAGTACCGAGAATTGTACTCAGGGTCTCACACGTGCTAAGCACATCATCTATCACTGAACTACATCCCTAATGATAAATAGAGTTTTCTTGATGATGTAAAACACATATGCAGAGTAACTTCTTTAAGATAAGCTTCTTGCCCCTGTAATTAAAACCCAATATGTTGTACATGGTCTTAAGGGAAATCATGAAATTTATCCTTTTGATTAATTACATGTGTCAACTTGACCATGTCAGGGGTGTTCAACTATTTAGTTAATCATTATTTTGTGTGTTGATGTGAGGGAGATTCTACATGATATTACTATAAAAGTTATGGATTGAGAAAACAGATTATGGTACAAAGCATGTGTTGATCTCATTAAAGGCCTAGGTAGAACAGCAATTAAGATTCTCCCATGAGTAAGAGTTTTCTTCCTGTCTGATGGTCTTTGAAATAGGACTTTAACATTTTCCCATGTCTTTCCTCTTAAACTGAAACATGGGTGACTTGCAGGGTATGGATTGGAAGCACACCATCAGCAAACTTGATTCTCAGGCTTTCAGACTCAGACTGGAACCAAAGTATCAACTTTCCTGGGTCTCTTGCTTACTTGTCAAGCTTGCAGATCTTGGGACTTGCCAGCTTATTGAACTGTGTGAGTCATTTTCTTATAATAAATCTTTATAAATGTCTGCACATGTATCCTTTGTTGACAATGTATGTCTGGAGGATGTTAATGCAAATTTACTTTACCATACTCACAATGTACAAAATTGGAACAGACCCATACCAAGGCACATTATAATGAAAATAATAAGCATATAGAATGAGGATGGAATTTTAAAGGGAAAACTATCAGATTGCATATAAGGGGAAAGCAACTGGGATCACAGCTGGTTTTTCCACCCAGACCTTCAAAGTTAGGGTGTGCTGGAATAACCTATACCAAACTAAAAGAAAATCAATGTCAACTAAAAAATTTATATCCAGCAAAATTAAGCTTCAGATTTGATGATGAAATAAAAAACTTCCATGATAAACAAAAGTTAAAAAGAATTCACAATTAGGAACCCTGCAGTACAAATCATTCTTAGCAAAATATTCCATGAGGAGGAAATGAAAAAGGAAATAAGTAAAAATAAGCAAAGGGAAGAACTATGCTGAAGAAAAATATAATCAGTGGAGGAATTAAGTGAACTTAAAAATCAGAAATAAAGCAAAATGAATGGGAAAACAAATTTTTACTCAATAATAAATCTGAATGTTAATGGCATAAACTCATGTAAAAGATACAGACTGGCAGATTAGGTTAAAAAACAAGACCCAACAATATGCTGTCTCCAAGAGACTCACCTCATAGGCAAACACATAACCACAGATGGAAGGTGAAAGGATGGGAAAAACCATATCACTTATATGGACTGTGTAAACAAGCAGGGGTTTTCATCTTCATATCAGATAAAAGCAAAAGTTAGTCAGAATGGACAAAGGGTATGTCATACTGCTTAAGGGAATTATATATCATCAATACATAATAATCATAAATATTGATGCCCCAAACAATGGAGCTTCTACATATATCAAATAAACCCTCTCAACCTCAAGAATCAAATAGTCCAAACAACAACAACAACAACAACAAACACTGGGTAACATTAACACACCTCCCTCACTACTGTACAGATCTTCCAAACAAAAACTAAACAAAGGAACAATAAAATTAATAATATAATCAATAATTTGGACTTAACCAACATATATAGACTATTTCATCCACCAATAAGTGAATACACTTTCTTCTCAGCAGCACATTGATCCTTCTCTAAAATAAAACATATCTTATGCCACAAAGAAACTCTTAGTAAATACAAAAATAAACAGATACTAACCTGTATTCTATCAGATCATAATAGAAGGAAATCAGAAATTAAGAATAAAATAAAAAAATAGAAATCTCCAACACCTGTGGACTAAAAAATACATTGTTTAGTGATAAATGGAGAGCAGAAGAAATCAGGGATGAAATTAAAAAAAAAAAAAACTTAGCAGAAAATGAGAACACCGATAAAACATATCAAAATCTCTGGGACACTATGAAGGCAGTGCTAAGGGAAAAGTTCATCGCATTGAGCTCATTTTTTACAAGAATAAAAAGTCGATGAATATATGACCTAATTTTACATTTCAAAGCCCTAGAAAAAGAACAACAAATAAACACCAAAAGCTGTAGAAGGTAGGAAATAATTAAAATCAGAGCTGGAATCTATGAAATTGAAACAAAGAAACAATTCAAAAAATTGACAAAACAAAATGTTGGGTCTTTCAAAATATAATACAATGGATAAACCTTTAGCCATGCTAATGAAGAGAAAAAGAGAAAATTCAAATTACCAAAAGGAAATATCACAATGGACACTACTGAAATACAAAAGATAATTAGAAAATATTTTGAAATTTTATACTCCAATAAAATAGAAAATCTCAAAGACATTGACAAATTTCTAGAGACATATGATCTACCCAAACTGAATCAGGAGGAAATACACACGTTAAACAGATGAATTTTAAGGAATGAAAAAGGAGACACCATAAAAAGCCTACCAACCCAGAAAAACCCAGGACCAGATAGATTCTCAACTAAATTGCTACAATACCATCAAAGAAGTATTAACACCAATATTCCTCAAAGTTTTTAATGAAATAGAAAAGGTGGGAACCATTTCATACTCATACAATGAGGCTAGATTTACCTTGACACCCTAAACAAACAAAGACTCATCAAGGAAAGAAACTTTAGAAAAATATAGAAAAATAAAGAAAACTTTAGATGAACAGAGTTGCAAAAACTCTCAATGAAATTATGGCAAATGGCATTAAAAAGCATTTTTAAAAGGTAGTGCAGCACAATCAAGTGGGGTTCATCACAGAGATGCAAGTTTTTTTGAACATATGGAAATCAATAAATATAATTAATCACATCAATAAAGACAAAATATACACATAAAGACAAAAATATATACACATGAAGACAAAAATCATACTATCTGGGGGACAACATCCAGTGCCTCATTAAGGGACCTTTTTCCTGCCCAGAGTAATCCAAGTCACCCTAAGACTTACAATCTCAAATAATTAGTAAATAACAAATCACAAATCTTCAGAAATATTTACAGAAAGCAAAGCCCCTGATAGATCTAGTCAACATGGGTTCTGGAACTCAACAAAAGACAAAAAGTCAGAGACTCAACATGGCTGCGGGCGAGGAGGCAGCGCTTTCAGTACCTCCTCAGCCACTCGGACAGAGAGACACATCAGAACGTTCGGATTCTACCTACTGAGAAACTCCCAGCAAAATTCCGCTGAAGTGAGACCTAGCTGGGGAATTTGGGATTATTTGAGGTGACAGCTTGCCCCAGACGGGTGAAACTCGGCCACCCTGCGCGGAGGTCTGGGCCGCCGCTGCCTGGCGACCAGCGCAGAAGGAGGCGTTTCAGAAGGATAACGTGTGTGGCGTAGAGACCCTATGAAGAGGTTGCTAACCAAGCCTTCATGAAACAGCAGACCAGAACTGAAATGGAGACTGGGACAGACCACAGACAGGCAAGACCCACCCCTCCCATTGGACACTCCAGCAAGGAGTCTGGGGCCTGCCGTAGCAGAGAGCTGATGTCACCAGTGTTTGGCGGACAGGATCCCTTCCCAGCGGAATAGGCTTTAGCAGGTGTGTGACTCCCATCCCCACCAGATACATACAGCTGGGAAACCTCAAAAATCTAGCCCCAGAGCTCCGTGGGTGTGATTGTAGGGGCCGAGGGAAGCAGAGGGGACTCCCGACCCCCAACTCCCCCTACCACCAGCAGCGACACCTAAGGCCTTAGCTGCCAGTTCCCGGGGGCATGGCCACCAAAGGGGTCCGGACAAATTAAACTGACGGTGTGAGCGGGGCCTGGCTGGCTGGCAGGAGGAAGGTGGGGATGGGCCAGAGAAGAGAAATGGCTCTGGACTAACAGGATTTGAGAAACACCCAGTAGGGGAAGAGAAGCCGCCTTACAGGGATTGCTGCCTGCACATAGAGGGCAGAAGATCCACTTGGAGGGTACAGCTCTGCCTACTGGACGAGAAGAAAATAGAACTCTAAGACTTCATTTATCTTTTTTTTTTCCCTTTTCAATTTTTATTGTTCTTTCCATTCTCCTTTATTCTATCTATCTTTCTCTCCCTCTTTCTCTCTAAGGACTCCTTCCTTCCCCTTCCCCCTAACTTTCATCCCAAGCATTACGACTTTCATTATGTGTAATTTTCTAAATGCAAATAGGTGAATGTTCCGAGGCTGTCTATAGGGCTCCTAAGTACCTAGCTATTACCAAATACTCTGATCTCTTCACCTGTTAATATCCCCCTTCAGTAGAGCAATCTTCCAATGTAGCCAAGACATACTAACCTTCATACCATCATAGCACCCAACCTAAACATAAAGTCCTAAGAACAAACAACAGATCACTATATGCCTACAGAATCCGTAAGCCTTTTATGAATCAAATAAATCAGCTTTAAATTACAATAAAGCCCAACATCTTTAGACATAGTCTCCCACCACAAAGGAGAGACCACAGAGATATACAAAACCAAAACAAATTTATAGGAGAAAACAGAAACACAGCAGTTAAACAGAGTTGGAAAGTAACGTGAACACCATGAAAAAACAAGGGAAAAAAGGATTACAAACAATGCAGGACAACTTAAATTTGCAGGAGAACCTAGAGGCATCAGAAAAATGGACAGAGAAAGAACTCAAGGCATTCCTGACTCAGATGGAATGGAATCTTAAAGAAGTCATTAGACAGCAAGTCCAAACTATGAAAGAATACTTTGAAAATGAATTACATAAGCAGATTCAAGAAGCAAAAAATGAACTCTACCAGGAGATAGAGATTTTTTTTAAAAAATCAAAAAGTAATCCTAGAAATGCAGGAAACCATAAACAAATCAAAAACTCAAATGAGAATATAACAGATCGACTAGATCAAATAAAAGTCAGAACATCAGATAATGAAGACAAAGTTTATCAACTCAAAAAGAGTATAGTCAATGCAGAAATGCTGGTAAGAAACCACGAGCAAAACATTCAAGAGATATGGGATGTCATAAAAAAAAAAACAAAAAAAAAACTTAAGAGTCATTGGGATAGAAGAAGGTGTAGAGATTCAAACCAAAGGAATGAGCAATTTGTAGAATGAAATAATCTTAGAAAACTTTCCAAAAATGAAAGATGGAATGGATTGCCAAATTCTGGAAGCCTACAGGACCCCAAACATACAAAACCGTAATAGACCAACTCCAAGACACATTATTATGAAGATATCCAACATGCAGAACAAGGAGAGAATATTAAAAGCTACAAGAGAAAGGAGGTAGATTACATTCAGGGGTAAACCAATTAGGTTAACGGCTGATTTTTCATCACAGACATTGAAAGCGAGAAGATCCTGGAACAACGTATTTCAAACTCTGAAAAATAATGGATTCCAACCAAGAGTATTGTATCCAGCAAAATTAAGCTTCAGGTTTGACAATGAAATTATAATATTTCACGATAAACAAAAGTTAAAAGAATTCGCAGCCAGAAAACCAGCACTGCAAAGCATTTTGAGCAAAATTCTTCAAGAAGAGGAAATGAAAAACAGCTCCCAAAAGTAACAGTGGGAGGTAACTCAGTAAAGTGGGGAGAAAAAATAACCAAAGAGGAAAAACAAGCCAAATTAAAATAAATAAATAAATAAATATGACTGAAAGTACAAACCATATATCAATAGTAACCCTAAACATTAATGGCTTAAACTCACCAATCAAGCAACATAGGCTAGTAACTTGGAATAAAAAAACAGACCCAACAATATGCTGCCTTCAGGAGACTCATCTGACAGGAAAAGACATACACAGGCTGAAGGTGAAAGGTTGGGAAAAATCATACGCCTCATATGGTCCTTGGAAGCAAGCAGGAGTGGCCATACTCATATCGAATAAAATCAACTTCAAACCTAACTTAAGCAAAAGGGATAAAGAAGGACACTATATACTGTTAAAAGGAACCATTCACCAACAAGACATAACAATTATCAATATGTATGCACCAAATAATGGTGCTGCAATGTTCATTAAAAAAAAAAAAAAAAAAAAAACTCTCCTCAAGTTCAAGAATCAAATAGACCACAACACAGTAATTATGGATGACTTCAACATACCACTCTCACCATTGGACAGATCCTCCAAACAAAAGTTGAATAAAGAAACTATAGAACT
>NW_026000174.1:36940203-36943261 GCF_001458135.2 Marmota marmota marmota | reverse complement strand
CATTCACCAACAAGACATAACAATTATCAATATTTATGCACCAAATAATGTTCATTAAAAAAAAAAAAAAAAAACTCTCCTCAAGTTCAAGAATCAAATAGACCACAACACAGTAATTATGGATGACTTCAACATACCACTCTCACCATTGGACAGATCCTCCAAACAAAAGTTGAATAAAGAAACTATAGAACTTAATAACACAATCAATAACCTAGACTTAACTGACATATATAGAATATATCAACCATCATCCAGTGGATATACATTCTTCTCAGCAGCACATGGATCCTTCTCAAAGATAGACCATATGTTATGCCATAGGGCAACTCTTAGTAAATATAAAGGTGTGGAGATAATACCATACATCTTATCTGATCATAATGGAATGAAACTGGAAATCAATGATAAAAGAAGGAAGGAAAAATCCTGCATCACCTGTAAAATGAACAATATGTTACTGAATGATCAATGGGTTACAGAAGACATAAAGGAGAAAATCAAAAAATTCTTAGAGACAAATGAAAATACATACACAACATATCAGAATCTATGGGACACAATGAAAGCAGTTTTAAGAGGGAAATTCATTGCCTGGAGTTCATTACTCAAAAAAAGAAAAAAAACAACAAATAAATGAGCTCACACTTCATCTCAAAACCCTAGAAAAGGAAGAGCAAAACAACAGCAAATGTAGCAGAAGGCAACCAATAATTAAAATCAGAGCTGAAATCAATGAAATTGAAACAAAAGAAACCATGGAAAAAATTGACAAAACTAAAAGTTGGTTCTTCGAAAAAATAAATAAGATCGACAGACCCTTAGCCATGCTAATGAAGAAGAGAGACAACTCAAATTACTAAAAAAAGGCAATATCACAACAGACACTAAAGAAATACAGAAGATCATTAGAAATTATTTTGATACCCTATATTTCAATAAAATAGAAGATATTGATAAATTTCTTAAGTCATATGATTTGCCCAGATTGAGTCAGGAAGATACACACAATTTAAACAGACCAATAACAAAGGAGGAAATAGAGGAAGCCATCAAAAGACTACCAACCAAGAAAAGCCCTGGACTGGATGGGTATACAGCGGAGTTTTACAAAACCTTTAAAGAAGAGTTAATACCAATACTTTTCAAGTTATTTCAGGAAATAGAAAAAGAAGGAGCTCTTCCAAATTCATTCTATGAGGCCAACATCACCCTGATCCTGAAACCAGACAAAGACACTTCAAAGAAAGAAAACTACAGACCAATATCTCTAATGAACCTAGATGCAAACATCCTCAATAAAATTCTGGCGAATCGGATACAAAAACATACCAAAAAATTTTTACACCATTATCAAGTAGGATTCATCCCTGGGATGCAAGGCTGGTTCAATATGCGGAAATCAATAAATGTTATTCACCACATTAATAGACTTAAAGATAAGAACCATATGATGTAACCTATGTGATTCTGCAATCTGTATTTGGGGTAAAATTGGGAGTTCATAACCAACTTGAATCTAATGTATGAAATATTATATGTCAAGAGCTTTGCAATGTTTTGAACAACCAATAAAAAAAATTTAAAAAAATAATAAAAAAAGAACCATATGATCATCTCGATAGACACAGAGAAAGCAATCAACAAAGTACAGCATCCCTTTATGTTCAAAACACTAGAAAAACTAGGGATGAAAGGAACTTACCTCAACATTGTAAAAGCTATCTATGCTAAGCCTCAGGCTAGCATCATTCTAAATGGAGAAAAACTGAAGGCATTCCCTCTAAAATCTGGAACAAGTCAGGGATGCCCTCTCTCACCACTTGTATTCAATATAGTTCTCGAAATACTGGCCAGAGCAATTAGACAGGCAAAAGAAATTAAAGGCATAAAAATAGGAAAAGAAGAACTTAAATTATCACTATTTGCAGATGACATGATTCTATACCTAGCAGACCCAAAAGGGTCTACAAATAAACTACTAGAGCTAATAAATGAATTCAGCAAAGTGGCAGGATATAAAATCAACATGCATAAATCAAAGGCATTCCTGTGTATCAGCGACAAATCTTCTGAAATGGAAATGAAGACAACCACCCCATTCACAATATTCTCAAAAAAAATAAAATAAAATACTTGGGAATCAACCTAACAAAAGAGGTGAAAGATTTATACAATGAAAACTACAGAACCCTAGAGAGAGAATTAGAAGAAGATCTTAGAAGATGGAAAAACTATACCCTGTTCATGGATAGGCAGAACTAACATCATCAAAATGGCGATTTTACCAAAAGTTCTCTATAGGTTTAATGCAGTGCCAATCAAAATCCCAACGGCATTTCTTGTAGAAATAGATAAAGCAATCATGAAATTCATATGGAAAAATAAAAGACCCAGAATAGCAAAAGCAGTTCTAAGAAGGAAGAGAGAATCAGGCAATATAGTGATACCAGACTTCAAACCATACTACAGAGCAATAGTAACAAAAACAGCATGGTACTGGTACCAAAACAGGCGGGTGGACCAATGGTACAGAATAGAGGACACAGAGACCAATCCACAAAATTACAACTATCTTATATTTGACAAAGGTGCTAAAAGCATGCAATGGAGAAAAGATAGCATCTTCAACAAATGGTGCTGGGAAAACTGGAAATCCATATGCAAAAAAATGAACCTGAATCCCTTTCTCTCAGCATGCACAAAAGTTAACTCAAAATGGATCAAGGAGCTTGATATCAAAACAGAGACTCTGCATCTGATAGAAGAAAAAGTTGGCTCCGATCTACATACTGTGGGGTCGGGCTCCAAATTCCTTAATAGGACACCCATAGCACAAGAGTTAAAAACAAGAATCAACAAATGGGACTCACTCAAACTAAAAAGTTTTTTTCTCAGCAAGAGAAACAATAAGAAAGGTAAATAGGGAGCCTACATCCTGGGAACAAATTTTTACTCCTCACACTTCAGATAGAGCCCTAACATCCAGAGTATACAAAGAACTCAAAAAAATTTTTTTTTAAAGAGAGAGTGATAGACACACATACACACACAAGGA
>NW_026000174.1:36929095-36939311 GCF_001458135.2 Marmota marmota marmota | reverse complement strand
GGGGGGATAGTACAGGATAGGAAAGGCAGCAGAATACAATAGACACTAGTATGGCAGTATGTAAAAACGTGGATGTGTAACAGATGTGATTCTGCAATCTGTATACAGGGAAAAAAGGGAGTTCATAACCCACTTGAATTAAATGTATGAAATATGATATATCAAGAGCTATGTTATGTTTTGAACAACTAATAATAAAAAATTAAATTAAATTAAATTTAAAAAAAAAGGTAAAATGTCTCCAGTGATTTATTTGATTGACATCTTTGCAGGTCACATCCATCTCAGCAGCTGTGTGGTATCTTTGACAGATCTTGACTGGGAAGGTCACCTGCATCACATAGTCAATCCCTAGTGGGGATGCCACAGGGAGTTTCCAATGCCAGACTTATTCCCACAAGAGGCTACTATGCCCAACAGTGCACACACAGCCCAAGGATGGCTCATGACACATACTATCATCTCAATAGATGTAGAAATAGCCTTTGACAAATTATAGCACCCCTTCATGTTCAAAAAAATAGAAAAACTAAGAATACTAGGGAAATACCTCAACATTGCAAAAGCTATCAATGCTAAACACAAGGAAAACATTATTCTAAACGCAGAAAAAATTGAAAGCATTCCCTCTAAATCTAGAAAAGACAAGGATGCCCTCTATCACCATTCTTGAAACTCTAGCCAGTTCAATTAGAAGAAAGATATTAAAGAGATACAAATAGGGAAAAAAAGAGCTCATACTATCACTATTTGCAAACAACATGATTTTATGTTTAGAATATCAAAAAAAAAAAAAAACTCCAAAAGAAAATTTCTAGAATTAATTTAAAAATTCAGCAAAATATCAGGATATAAAATCAACACCCATAAATCAAACACATTCCTATACATCAGTGATGAGTCCACTGAAAGATAAATTAGAAAAACTACCCCATTCACAATAGCCTCAAATGCTGCTGGGAAAACTGGAAATTCATATGTTAAAAAATAAAATTAAACCCCTATCTCTCACCCTTCACAAAACTCAGTTCAAAGTGGATCAAAGACTTAGACACTAGAACAGATCCTGCAACCACTAGAAGAAAGAGTAGGCCCAAATCTTCACCATACCAGCTTAAGACCTGACTTCCTTAACAAGACATCTAAAGCACAATAAATAAATCACGACTTAGTAAATGGGATGAATTTAAACTAAAAGGTTAATTTTCAACAAAGAAAAAATAACATAAATAGAGAGCCTTTAGAATAGAAGAATATTTTACCACATGCACCTCAGATAGAGCATTAATCTTCAGGATATATAAAGAACACAAAAAACTCACCACTGAAAAAACCAAATAACCCAATCAATGAATGGACTAAGGAACTGAACAGACACTTCACAGAAGAAATACAATTGATCAACAAACATAGGAAAAAAAACATGTTCAACATCTCTAGCAATTAGACAAATGCTAATCAAAACTACTCTAAGATTTCATCTCACTCCAATCAGGATGGCAATTATCCAGCCAGGTATAGTGGCACACACCTGTAATCTCAGCATCTGAGAAAGCTGAGGCAGGAGGATACTGAGTTCAAAGTCAGCCTCAGCAATAGCAAGGCACTAAGAAACTCAGTGAGACCCTGCCTCTAAATAATACAAAAAAGGGCTAGGGATGTGGCTCAATGACCGAGTGCTCCTTAGTTCAATTTTCTTTTATATAGAAAAATCTTATCCAAGTTACCCTCGGGTCCATAGGATTCATTTATTATCATGAAGTGAAGTACCTGTGGTACTCACTTGTTTCTTCTAGCTTTCAAATCAGTTTTACAAAATTTATCTTATGATGCCTTCACACTCATGTACAAATTCAGTAAATATTTATTGAGTACCCACTATGTCTGCCCCCCAAAAGAAACATCAACAACAACAAAAGAATGGCAATTATGAAGGATACAAGCAACAATAAATGTGGGAAAATGATACACTCATGTATTTATGGTAAGAATGCAAATTGATGCATCCATTATGGAAAGAAGTATAGATATTCCTCAGAAAACTTGAAATGAAACAACCGTTTGACCCAGCTATCCCACTCCTCCATTTATAACCAATCGACTTAAAATAAGCATACTATAGCGACACAGCCACACTAATGTTTATAGCAGCTCAATTCACAATAGCCAAACTATGGAAACAACCTAGATACCTTTCAACAGATGAATGGCTAACTAATTTGTGGTATATATACATACTAGAATATTACTCAGCCTTAAATAAAAATGAAATTATGGCATTTGCAGATAAATGGATGAAGCTAGAGAATATTATGCTAAGTAAAAAAGCCAATCCTAAAGGACCAAAGGTTGAATATTTTCTCTGATACACAAAAGCTAGTTCACAGTGAGAGGGGTCTAGTTAAAAATAGAGGTATTTTGGATTAGGAAAAAGGGAGTGAAGGTGGGGAGGGGGTATGTGGGTTGGAATTATAGTAGAATGAAATGGACATTATTACCCTATGTATATGTATAATTACATGACCACTTTCATGCTACATTGTGTACAACCAGAATAATGAAAAGTTATACTCCATTTATGTATGGTGTTTTCAAATGCATTCTACTGTCATGTATAACTACTAGAACAACAACAACAACAACAACAACAACAACAAAACTGTCTTGAAGGAAGGGATGGGATAAAAAAAAACAGAAAATGAAATAATTGACACTTTGACTTTCTTAGAATTGGGATCATCTTAGCCTTCATGCAATTAGTAACAATAGCTACAACAAATTTATTTATAATACCAAGACTGTATGTCTGGTGTGCAACTTGATAAACATGATCTCCTTCAACCTACATAACAATCTCATCAGGAGTTTACAACTAAATGTGTGTTAAAGATGAGCATGTGTGAAATAATTTATTGTAATATTCATTGCTGGCAAGGAAGTAGATTCATATTTAGATTTAGACTGTTTATTTCAGAAAGAATTTATTTCTTATGATAATCTTCTCTTTAAGTTTTCTTGATTGCTAGTGGTAATTTAAATTCACAAACTATTGATGAATCCATTTGTCTGGAATAAGTATATTGTCAATTTTCCTTGAATATTCTTGGATACTTCTGAGAACAAAATATTTTATCTTGCCATTGTGAATCCAAACAATGGATTAGCTATCACCTTCTTCTAAAAGACAAATGTAATTGATCTGGGCTATTCTGTCATTCTTTGAAATCTCCTGATGACATGATGTATTTGGTATGAAAATTTCTTCAAATGTTATCTATTTTATATATTATCACTATTTAGTTATGTTTTCATATTAAATATATTAAAATTAAGACTCATCTGTAATATTCTTGCTTTCATTATAATCAAAAAGGTAAATTATTATTCTTCTTAATTTGTTCAATTATTCCTAAGCAAGTCAGGATAAGAAACCAATTTTTTCTGACAAAAAAGCTAATACTATTATACTTTGATCAGACAGTACTGATTTTCATGTAGTTCTACCCTCTTTAAAAATGACATAACTTTATTCACTTTTCCAATTTTGAAAATACTATGTAGTGAACATAAATCAGTGTTTGCCTTATTTTGAACCACTTTCTTCATCTTTTTGTTTTTATTTTGCTATTTTATTTTATATAGAAAAATATTTTCCAAGGTACCCTCATGTCATAGGGTTCATTTATTATCATGAAGTGGAGTAATAACCTGTGGTACTCACTTGTTTCTTCTAGCTTTCAAATCAGTTTTAAAAAATTCATCTTATGATACCTTCACACTTCATGTATAAATTCAGTAAATATTTATTGAGTACATATTATGTCTCCCTCAAGGATCCCAAGTAAGTAGAAAAGACAGAGGTAAAATGTCATTAAAAGTCAGTGTCATGAATGCTATTATTACTGAAGTCAGTAGCATCACGTACCAGTGGCTTCTTATTCAGATGGGAGTCAGACAAACATAGGAGAATTACTGGAGGAGATAATATGCAGACTGAAACTTGAAATGTAACAATGTATTACTTAGGAAAAAAGCAGAAGTAAAATTTTGGTGTAGAAATTTCAAAGGACCTGTGCTACAGGAAGTTACTTAACATTATCACTCTCTATCCAGAAAGTGCAAGTATAGATGGGTAAATTGCGGGCTTCTTAACGTTAGAGTGCTGGGGTCTTCTGAGAAACTGAGGCAATGTGAAGACCTCCCCAACTGCCTTCAAACCTCAATTTTTGCAATAAAGTCAGAAAGATTTCAGACATGTCACTCAGAGAAACAGGACTGAGTATATTGAAAGAATAGTAAAAGGGAAATGAAATGGGTCACACTCAATGGAGAGAGTGGATCTTCTAAGAGAAGAAAGGGATATAATGCCTCTCCTGCTCTCCAGTTCTACTGGAGGATGCCAGATAAGTTTCCAGCAAGTCCAACCCAGGTCCACCTCTTGATTTTTAACTGATGACCAAATGATATTAGACTTTTAAGTCCCCACTTCCATGACAACTCTTGGCCTATGGTGACTGGTTGGATTCTAAATCACAAATTCCTACAGATATTATGATTAGGAGGAATTATTCCTATCTCCCAGTGTTTTGGGATCTGATTTATGAAAATGATCACAAAAGTCTCCCCCCTTCAGGGTAATTTGGGTTTCTATTATCAACATCAATTCTTATTGGGAGTCACCCCAGCTCCAAAGACTTACCTCCCATCCCCCAAGAAGAGCCGTCCAATGGTGAGCCCTGCTGACTCACATGATCCTTACCCACCAATCAGAAAGCACCCCATGCCAGCTGCCAAAACCATTAAACTATTAAACTGTTTCAACCATCAGACCATCCCCGGATCTATAAATATGCAGAGCTGCCTCAATAAATGGGCATTTTCTCCAATGGCAAGCCTTGTTCATTCTTTCATTGGTGCCGAAACCCAGGAAGGGAATTCCTGTCTGCTCAAGGGCCCCCTCTCTCAAGGCTTGCCGTCCTCCACCACTCTTTCAAGCGCTGCTACTCACACAACACTGGCTCTTCAGTAGGTGAGTTCCCCTATAGGGTATCCAACTTCAGACGGGCTTCGCAGGGGCTTTGACCATGATCATCCAGAAAACCTCTGATGCCCAATCTAGAAGAGAGAATGCACCCCACCATGACCTTCACGGTCATAGTGGACTCTCTGGAACCTGGTTCATGAGCAGGAGGTACTAAGGGGTGGAAGAACAGGCACTTCTCTCTATCTCTCTCTCTCACTTAACCACCCTTGTCCCTCTCCTGACTGATGGGGGCCTCTTCTTCCCTCCCTGCAGACTAACCCTTACAATCAAAGTCAATGGCCCCCAGGAGGATCCCTGGATCCCACAATTCTCAGAGATCTATTTAATTTCTTTGAGTGCTCAAAAAAGTGGAAGGAGATCCCCTATGTTGAGGCTTTTTCTCTTCTTCGTTCTCACCCTGACCTATTTGGCAGATGAACCCCCTCCCTACCGACCTCCCACATCGGCTCCGTCCAGCCCCTCAGATGTTCCCCCTGACTAGGCTGACACCTTTAATCCCCCCATACTAGATCTCTCTCCCTAGTCCCACAAACCATGGCCCCCTTAAGAGAGGTTGCTAGACCTGAGGACATTATCCGTGTACATGTCCCATTCTCTATGAATGACCTCATGCAATTCAAGCGAAGGTTGGGCTCATTCACCACAGAAGAGAGTTTCAATGGGTCCTCCAAGTTTATAGCCTCACTTATATGTTATTGGCTAATACTTTCCTTCTTGAGGAATGTACCAGAGTCTGGGAACTTGCCAGAGCCCATGCAGATGAAACTCACCGAGTTAATCCCAATCACCCTCCAGGGCCACTTGCTGCCCCAGATCAAACTCCCAACTGCTATTATAAAACACAAGCTGGCATACAGAGTAGGGACCGATTCTCCACATGTATTATTGCCGGTCTCAAAAAAGCAGCACGTAAGGCTGTCAATTTCCAAAAATTACAAGAGACCCCATTGGAATTTCTGGATCGGCTTAAAAAAGCCCTTCAGCACTAACCTAGATCCCGAAACCCCAGATGGCCATCATGTCCTTATGACATATTTCCTCTCGCAGAGCTACCCCAATATCCGGGCCAAACTAAAAAAGCTCGAACAAGGCCCTGCCACCCCCCAGACTGAGAAATTTCAGATGCTCAACCAGGCCCTACAGGGTGCTTCCTCGGGTCACTGCCCATCACTGAACCCCCCCCCGCGCCCCCCGGGTGCCTGCTTCAAGTGTGGCAAGGAGGGACATTGGACCAGGGCATGCCCCGCACCACACACTCCACGTACCCCATGCCCTAAATGTCAACAACAAGGTCATTGGGGCTCTGACTGTCCTAGATCCCATAGGAGGCCTATGGTCAGGGAACCCTCTGAATTTCTGGGCATGGCAATCAATTGACGGAGACTTGGGTCCTTGTCCCCGGCCGTAATGAGACAGGAACCCAGGGTGTGGATTCAGGTGGATGGGCACAAGGTTGACTTTCTCCTTAACACCAGGGCTACCTTCTCAGTCCTGACAGAATTCTGGGGGCAAACAGTACCATCCACCTCTCCTATTTCAGGGTAGGAGGAAAGACCATCTATCCAAGAAAGACTCCCCTATTACTCTGTTCCATAGACAACTTCCCATTCTCTCAGACATTCCTAGTTATGCCCCAATGTCCAGTTCCTTTGCTCGGCTGAGATATTCTCTCTAATTCAGTACAACAATCAACATCCGCTCCTGGCTTTAGTCAGGCCCCCAGAATTGGCCTGTTCATCTTTTTTTTTCTGGCCCTTTTGGCAGAAGACTGGCCATTTTGCTCCACTTGTGAGGCTGACATGAAATACCATACTAACCTGGTTGACCCGATTGTATGGGATACCCACACCCCCTCCACCATTTCCTGCCCACCAGTTAACATTCATCTCAAAGATCCTAACACCTTCAGCAATCAGGCTCAATACCCCCTGGTCCACAAAAGCTCTTCTGGGCCTACAACCTATTATTCAGGACCTTCTTAGCAAGGGGTAACTCCGTCCTGCTCATTCCCCTTACTCCCATACTAGCGGTAAAAAAGCCCAACGGGTCCTACCTATGACTGATCAACACCTCCATTAGGCCCATATATCCTTTGGTTCCCAACCTATACACCCTGCTGTCTCAGATCCCCCACACTGCCACCCACTTCTCCATCATAGATTTAAAGGATATCTATTTGCCTTTAACCTGGACTGTTCCTCCTCAGGGATCTCGAGATAGTCCACACCTCTTTGGACAAACCTTGGCCTCCGACCTCCAATCTTTTCACCCCCAGTGATCCAAATCCACCCTCTTGCAATATGTTGATTATCATCCAGCAAATCTCTTTGCCCACCTGTGGGGAGAAAACACCCCTTTAAGGCTACAGTGGCCCTCAGGGACTCCTTCCTTGGGTAGATTCCTAAAGTCCTAGTTCTCTCACCTTTAAGACTTGGCCGCTAGAGAGACGCTTACCCTTCCTCTCTCTTGCCCTGCCTCTCCCCTCTTTCCGGCCCTGGGAGTATCCAGCCTCTCCAGGAGGGGTCCTGAAAAGCCTTGGCCAAGGTCTCCCATGGCTGGCTCCATCCAGGATGAGAGCTTCTTCCACTGTCAGGATTCAGTGATGACCAATCTCTGCAGCTCAAACCTGCCACTTAGGCACTCCTGATTTTTTGGCTCTAGCGGGGACACCCCTTTTGCCAATAAACAGTTTCCTCCTTCTCTGCATCCTCTTCCCTCCTCCTTACATGGGTAATATGTCTTCTCTGCAAGTAGACTCTTCCCTATAGCACCCAGGCCTGGCCCACTTAATCCTTAGACAACCAAAGCAGATGACCCCTTTTTGGGTCACTGGATCCCTCCATTCTAAGGGATCTCTACAATTACTGTGAGCGTAAAAATGGGTAGAGATTGCTTATGTCCAGGCTTTCATCTTGCTCTGATCCCATCCTGCTCTCTGCACCTCTTGCAAACCTTTACAAATTCTTCTAGCCTGTCCGAAGTGTGCTCAACAGATGACACAGTTCTTCTACTTTCTTGGCCTTAAAGGGGTATTGGACCTCTCCACAAAAGGCTCAAATAGCATGTAAAGAGTTCACATATCTAGAGTTCTCTATCTCTCAAGGGAAAAAGGCCATTACAGTAGACAGAAAACAGCTTATTGTGTCTATACCTACACCAAAGACCAAAGATGACATACTCTCCTTCTTGGGTTTGGTTGGGTACTTCAGGGCCTGGATTAATTTCTTCCTCCTCACCAGGCCACTATATAATCTGGCCAAGGGCCCTCAAGATGAGCCCCTACCCTCAGTGGCAGGGAAGCCCTTTACAATTCTTAAAAAGGCCCTTCTCCAGGCACTCACCCTGCATCTCCCTGACCTCTCCCAACACTTCACCCTCTATGTACATGAAAAGCAGGGACAAAGTCTGGGTGTTCTGGATCAGGAATATGGCCCCACATTTGCACCAGTGGCCTACCTATCCAAACAGCTCAACCCACCGTCAGGGGCTGGGCCCCAAGCCTCAGATCCCTAGCAGCAGCCCATGACCTCCAGAAAGAAGCATACAAGATTATCTTTGGCTCCCTGTTAACCATCTCATCTCCTCACCATCTAAAGGATTTTCTTACTTACAAGGGGCTACAGTCACTTCCTCCTTCCAGGGTTCTATCCCTCCTTGTTTCTCCTTGAAAATCCCTCCCTCTCTTTTAAGTCCTGCTCTCCATTAAACCCTGCCTCCCTCCTCCCATCTTCTCCCTTACAAGATCCAGTCCACAAATGCCTGGAGGTATTATAGATGATTTTACCCTGCCCTGCCACCATTTCTGAGGGAACCCAGCCCTCTTCAGAACTCATCTGGTTCTCAGATGGTAGCTCCTTTATACATGAAGGGGTAAAAGTAGCGGGGTATGCTGTCATTTCCTTCTAATCCATCATAGGGGCAAAACCTCTCCTACCCAATACCACCAACCAACAAGCTGAACTCATAGCTGCCACAAGGGCATGCGAGCTAGCAGAGGGAAAAACCCTCTCCCTATATACAGATCTCCCATGCAGCCATTTGGAAGAAAGAGGGCTATTGACCACCAGAGGGATGGCAGTCATTAATTCCACACTTATTTCTGGCCTACTATGAGCCTCCAGGCTGCCTTCCCAACTGGGAATAATCCATTGCAAGGCCCACCAACTGACTCCTTCCTTACTGAAAGAAAAGTGACCACAACACTCAGAGCAACCAAAAGATCTTTATTGCAGCAATACAACAAAGAGCAAAGAAAGAAGGAGAGAGAGAGAGAGAGAGAGAGAGAGAGAGAGAGAAGAAGAGGAGAGATGAAGAGGGAGAGAGCAAGAGCAAGAGCGAGACAGAGAGCGTGCGCAAGAAAGACAAATTGAGCAAGAGAGAGAGAGCAAGAGAGAGAGGGGCCTGGCAGGAGGGAGTTTTTATAGCCCAAGTCTAATGGGGCCTCTGGGTGTGCAAACTGCCTTGTTGGCCCAAGGGGGGTTAAGTGTTCAGCCTTGAGTGGGGTTGAATGTTCAGACTTGACGCAAACAGATGATAAAGGACCAGACAGAGGGGGGTTTGAGTGTGTGGGCTATCTTGCAGCCAACATCTGTTCAGCCTGCCCTGCAGACAACACAGTTCAGCCTGCTCTGCACCCAACACTTACTACTATGGGGAATTCGAAGGCCTATCAAGTGGCTCGATCAGCTGCCCTACAGAGCTTTACCTCCTCTCCACTACTCTTCCTTACCACCGGGGATCTGCCCAAAGATCCCCAACAACTCTTCCAGTTTCTTCACTTTTTATTCCATTCCAGTCCACAAAGTCTCACTACTTTCCTTCACTCCTTTTTCACCCTTTCCCCTGCCGGGTTTCTGTTCTCATGACTAAAAGGCTCAGGGGTCACTCTAGTTAAACTGGGCTAACTGGGCTGCACAAAATAACCACACAAGAGACACAAATACCTTTTTCTTTGGGGTTGTGCCGTAGTCTGGCTGGGCACAAAATCACGAGCCACCACACACCTTGTAGATTCAAACAGCAACTCTTTATTCTCGAACTGTCACCAGCACTTTACACACACATTCTGGGCAAAATCCAAGTTCTGGGCAAAATCCACCCACTCCACCGGGCTCTGAATCCCAAATACTCTCTGAATCCCATGAGAACTCAATGGGAACTCAAGGAGCGGGC
>NW_026000174.1:36882756-36926830 GCF_001458135.2 Marmota marmota marmota | reverse complement strand
ATATATATATATATATATAAACAAAAATAGTGAGTACCTTCTTGGACTGTTCAATATTTAATGATTTAATGCATGGTAAGCAGAAGTGATCTGGCACCTAGCAATCAGGGAAGTTCATGGAGTGATGGAGTAGGAGACTGGGTCACAGTAGTAGAAAAACAGAAGACTTCAGACAAGTCTGGTTTTATCTCCACTTTACACATGAAGAAACTGATATACTGAAAACTTTGATTTCTAATAATTAGGACGTCTTATCTTTTTTAAATACACTATTGCTTTCAGTCTTATTTCTGGTTGCCTTTTTATTCAAACAATAAAATAAACCTCTTTGTATTATGAACACTTTAAAGAGAACCACTAGCAAACATTGCTGTACTTAAAAAAAAAAAGTCACTGGTAAATGTAACACATTTCTTCTCTCTATGGTTTCTTGTGAATAAGATAAAGAACAGTTCAGCCTTAGCTCAGATTTCCTGCTCTAGCAGTTATAGGCTTCAGGAAATTTTAAGCATTGTTAAAACATGCTTGTTGAAAATCGCAAAAATCTTATCACTTACATATGAGGATTTTCTAGTAGGGGTTTCTATAGATAGAGTTTGGATTCCTGAATAACACAGTTCCATATATAAATGTGTTCTATCTTCTATGTGTGATTTCATCATGACCTAGAAATGTTCCCCTTGGCAATAATTCTGCCACTTGTAGAATATCACTTTTAAATCAGAAGTTATTATTATTATTATTATTATTATTATTATTATTATTAAGAGAGAGAGAGAGAATTTTTTAATATTTATTTTTTTAGTTTTCAGTGGACACAACATCTTTATTTTATTTTTATGTGGTGCTGAGGATCGAACCCAGTGACTTTTGCATGCCAGGTGAGCATGCTACAGCTTGAGCCACATTCCCAGCCCCCAGAAGCTATTATTTTATGCTTTACTAATTTTTCCAACTGTCCATTCATTTTTTTTCACTTCAGTTGTTCCCTTTTACTTTTATTTCTTGGTGCATATTTTTTATTATTTTCTAAGGAAATAATACATTATGTGGAAGAAAGATAGATAAAGTAACTGGGACACAATTTAATGTAGGATGCATTTTATAGATAAAATATTTCAGGAGGACTTTATGGGTTTTCACAATTTTGTAATTACTTGGGGGAATTTTCTTTGAATGTGGTGGAGGAGAGTTGCAGGTAAAGGTATGGACTTGGAATTATTATTATGCATTTAAGTGCTTAATGTAATTTTAATTTTTTATAAATTTCTCACTCTCATCATAATAAGAATTGAATTGAACACACTTAATACTGAAATATCACCTTATTACATCAATAGAGTTCTGTGGAAGAAGCCATTGATATCTGATTTTGTTTTTGTTTTTGGTACTGGTGATTAAACTTAGGTGTATTCAACCACTAAGCCACATCCCAGCCATATTTTTGTATTTTATTTAGAGACAGGTTCTCAGTTAGTTGCTTAGCACCTCCTTCTTGCTGAGGCTGGCTTTGAACTTAAGATCCTCTTGCCTCAGCCTCCTGAGCCACTGGGATTATAGACGTGCACCATCACACCCAGCTGATACTGATATCTGATTTTTAAGAATATCATTAAATTACTAGAACTGTGCTAACCACAAAGCATAAAATTTGACTCTTGTTCTTGAGTATAAATGTGTGTGTGTGTGTGTGTATATATATATATATATTTTTTAATTTGCAGTCTCATTTTGTTGCCCAGGCTGGTCTTGAACAGAATGACTCAATCAACTGCCTAAGCCTTCCAAGTACCTGGGAACACAAGTGTGTATCAAAATACCAGGCTCTCTACTTTTGAGGCAGTTCTTCATTTTTTCAATCAGAAGTTCTAAAAAATAAATAAATAAATAAAGGAAGGAAGAAGAAGAGATCTGAACATTCAATGTACAAGTGCATAGTAAGTGAATGGACTGACATCATCATGGATCTGTGGTGGACACAGGACAATTACCCTAATAGGTTCTCCAACATATACTGTTAAATCAGCACCAACCATGAAGACTTTGTCTCAGTGCATCATAGCCTGATTGAAAATGCTTTGACCTGAATCACCCAGTTACAGTTGTATTGATAGTATTACTATTGAGAAATTATTTATATAATGTCCATGTTTTTTATTTAGATCAAATTCCAAAAGTTTAGAGATCATACTAGTTGGATTTATGTGTTGCAACACACAACTAAACCTGTCAGGGTCACTCCAAGTGAATTTGGGCTGACTAAATAAAAACACAGACACAGAAAGTAACTTTTCTTTGGGTTCAGTGACTGCTCCTCAGCTGTAGTTTCCACAAGGGGGCAAGGCAGGCAAGAGAGAGAGCATGCCTGGAGCCTAGGGTTTTACTGGGGAGAAGCCATTCAAATGATGCAAAGGGTAGGGTTACAAGTGGGTGTGATCTAACCCCATCCTGTGACTCCTAGAGCTGCACCTCTCTTATCTCAGCGGAGGTAAGGACCAAACACATTGCAATGAGTGCAATACCAGTTCAGTACCTCTTTACTTAGGACTTAATAGTGTGTATATAGCTCCTGTCCAGAGTGGCTCCCGACATTTATCTCTAATACTTTGTTCAATAAATCTCTGATTCATAATAAAATTATAATAAATATTTTTTAGATGGATGAATAAATGAATAAAAGAATGTGACCAATATTTTGTGCATAGGTGTCAGTTTTCTGTTCAGTATATGAGGGCAGAAAAATTATCCAAGTTTGCTTTGTTCAACTGCCTTTAGTTCTTTCAAAGCAACATTTGAAATCATCTATATACAAATTCTACCATTCATTTTTACTCATCTCAGTGGTCTCTTTTATTTTTTGTTCCTGGGGCACCTTTTTTAAAAATTATTTTTTCTAAGTATTTATACATTAATTGGAAGAAAGATAGATAAAATAACTGGGTCATAATTGGACCTAAGATGCATTTTTATAGACAAAATATTTCAGAAGGGTTTTGTGAGTTTTTCACAAGAGAATTGTGTTATTATTTAGAAAATTTCCTGTGAATGTGGAAGAGAAAGATTGCCATTCAAAGGATGGACTTTGAATCACAATAAACTTTATTCACCCCTACAGACTTATTCAATGAAGGTCAGAAACATTGAATACTGTGGCTGAGTACAATGTGTATCCATCTCCCCATCTTTGAAAAGAAAACTGAAGGAGTTGCTAGGCTTTGTGTTAAGCCCAAATGAATTCTTCATTGTTGATTGAAAACAAAGGGCACAGATGTTTTAACTGCACAGCCTGAATGAGATTTTGAACACAAAAGCCAAGGGGACAGAGTCATCATTCAAAAACACAATTTCCCCAGATAACATCAAAGTTTAAAAAGTAGCTCTCCAAAACAAGGTTTGTTGGCTGAGCAGATGATGGTCACTCTTTCTTCCACATTTTCCTTTTTTTGTGCTA
This sequence comes from Marmota marmota marmota, assembly GCF_001458135.2. Lineage (NCBI taxonomy): Eukaryota > Metazoa > Chordata > Mammalia > Rodentia > Sciuridae > Marmota > Marmota marmota. Next base: position 36,923,379 of record NW_026000174.1, on the reverse strand, counting down.
GAAGCTGAGTCACCTAGACCTGTCCCATTATTGTCAATTCTTCTGTAAATAAGTCTGCATTCCTTAGAGGAAAAAAATCCAACTCACTTACCTGTGCTGAACATCTGAGGTATAGTCTTCATAGACAATTTCTGTACTTGAAAGTAAGGAACAATATGCTTACAAGTTATAACAAAATACATAAAGTTTCTATTTGTTCTCACTTTCAGATTAAAATCAGGTTTCATCTTTCTATGACTTATGCTACCTACTTATGTCAGGGAAAAGTTTACTTAGTATTTTTCCTTTAAAAAGAATACGCCAGTTTTCCCAAATATTAGACACTTTTTTTTTTTCAAAACTGATTTAGTCAGCTTTTTCACTGCTGTGACTAAAGGACCTGACCAGAATAATTTTAAAAGAGGAAAACTTTATTTAAGGGCTCATAGTTTCAGAAGTCTTAAACCATAGGCAGCAGTCTCTATTCCTCAGGGGTCCAAGTGGAGCAGAACATCATGGAAGAGGAGTGTGGCAGAGGGAAGCATCTCAAGTGGTGATTAGCCAGCAGAGAGAGACTCCAGTCACCAGATACAAATATATAACCAAACCAAGCTCTGATTCCCACCTCCTCCAGCCCCATCTACCACTACATTTACCACTCAGTTAATCCCTATCAGGGGATTAAATCACTCATTGGTTAAGTTTCTTACAATTCAATTATTTTTCCTCCAAGCCTTCTTGCATTGTTTTCACATGTGAGCTTTTGGGAGACACCTCACATCCAAGCTAATGTCAAACAACCAGCCTAACCCCTACCCCCTACACTTCCACCAAGATACATATGTGAACTATCTTGGACAGATGAACAGTACTTGGATTAAGGGTTTAGGGGCTTTGGTGATCTTTCTTTCTGAGTGTCCCGACCGGCAGGACACATCAATGTGGGCCTTGAACCTAGGTGGGGAGGAATGAAGGGACAAGAGACACGGAAGGATGACAGCAAGACAGGAGTTCTGATCAAGCTGCAAACTTTTATTGTTCACACAGGGGTATTTATATGCTGGGGATGGGGAAGCTCTCTTATCGGCAGTTGCTGGATGTCTGCACAAGGTGAGATAACCGCAGGATGTCTCAGGGAGATAGATGGCTACAGGGTGTCTCCCAGGCAGGATGTCTCCCAGGGGGCTGTTTCTTGTGTCAGGCTATTCTTTGAAGGAGAATTTCCTTCTAGCCCCTGACATCTGAGAAACCTTTGTAGGCAACCTCTTCCATTCTGTTATTGAAGCCAGAATTAAAGACAGGCAGTCAGTATAGATGCATAAATCAGGTCAAAAAGAAACTGAGGCCAATTTGCATCTAGGAAGTTGGAGAATGCCCCTGAGGAATTGAAATGCTAATGACTCCAGAGCCTTTTCTCCACTCTTAGCAAGATAATTTGTCCTGCTCTAACCTGTCAATAAGGTAAACTGTCTCAGGGGTTGTCCCTCCCTACAGGGAGTTGTAAAAGTTGTTAATTAATGCACCCTGTGCCCCATTCCTGCTTGAACTCTCCAGCCTTTCTGCTTCTCACCTTTTAGCCACCCCACCAGAGCATCTCCTGGGCCTAGTCATGCATGCAGGAAGAAGAAAGACAAGGGGAAGTGAGCAGGAGATAAAAAGGCAAAATGCTCTCACTTCTTGGGATATCAGAATACCAGCTTTGGTCCCTTCTCTCTCCTGGGAGAAGTCTATGTTACCCCTTTTTAAAAAAACCCTGATTTATATGCTTGCCTTGGTGTGCTCCTCTAATGTGAGGAAGCTGAACTCATCACTGATAAATGGCCGTATCATTATTAAGACAAACACAATTTTTGAACATGCATTTGTGTTTTGTCATTACCTTTCCTTTATCAGAAGTTTTTTCTTAGCTCTTTTATTGGCATTAATTGCATTACTTTTACAAAAGAATCTATGATTTACTTGGCAGAAGAAACATCAGGTATCCTGTTCCCCAAATTGGTTTCTTTGTGAGAGAGAGAATTTAGAAGGAAATTAATTGTGTAATCTGTATGTAACCAAAAGCTTGGTCCTTGTCCCAATAATATCAATTTAATAATGGGGACATGGTTTTGAGAAAAAGAAAAAAAGAAGATTTATTGCTTTGTTAACAAAGGACAAAAACAGGGAAATCCTGTCTCAAAGGCTATGATTCTCCATGGGGTGGAGGTATGGGGTGTGGAGAGTAGGGGTTTAAAGAAATTATTCAAGGGTTACATTTCAGGTGTGCTGACTTGTCAGAGTGCCCTGACAGCTGGTTAGGATTCACTTGTTAATTTGAGAGATATTCACTTCCTCAGCAGGCATCTCCTTCCTGTAGTGGGTGTGTTCAGAGGCAATTAACTAGGGGAAGAAAAAGATAATATTGTCTCTCTAATCTTGTTATGGAAGGGGAGAAGGGAGAAGAGAGAGAAAAAATCAAAATAAAACATCTTCTTTTATAAACTAAGCCTCAGAGCAATGAAGGCTATAATCAGAAGATGAAGGAACCAGTGTCACATATATTGATCAATATCTCTTCCCCATTATCTTAAAAATAAAGAGTATTAATCTTGATCGTCTTGAAAATTGATATTCCTTTTAAGTTTATAAAATCGTTTTTTTTCCAGCCTAGAATTTATTTATTTAAAAAATTTTAAACATTTCAACCTGGCACCCATTATTTAATTTGAACCCTATATTTTTAAATGGTCAAACTACTGAGCACTGGTAATCTGTGTGGAGATAATTCAATGTATTTTTAGAAATTATTATTGGAAAATTTTCTTGCTCTTGAAGCCCTTCATAGTTATGTCACCCCAAGAATGCTCTGAAGCATGGCATTCATGTGGATTTCAGGACTGTTCTTTTGTTTAGAAATACTGTCAGTGCTGTTTGTTTCCCATAATTGTAATTGTTTTATTTTAATGTAATCACCCATTCCAAAGCTGGCAGAATAAACTTTTGAAATTTGAGGACAACTTGGGAAATTGCTCCCAACATGGACCTAATTTCCCACTCATTACCTTGTTAACACTGTGATTTATTGTGTACAGACGACTGTGCTGCAGCTAGCCATGAAAACCCGGAAGAATGGCTCACTACCCATGCCTGGCAGCAGTTGCTAGGATGTCATGGATGGTGGCACTTGGCTGTGGCAATGGGACGGAGAAATAGCTGATGTCTCCACCACACATACCTGAGAAAGAAGTCTCATATTCTTTCACTGTAAGTTGATTTTATCTCTGGAATCTTACTATGCCTCAGGGCCTTTATTTTACAGTGCCCAGTATTTGCAATTGCATGGTTTGATGGGAGTGTTTTTCTCATTATATAAAATGGCAAAGTAGGGAGCTTTCTCTTTGATTATACAAAATCAGTGCTGGGAAACCTCTGTCTTCACTAGACAAGTGTGAGCTTATATATGTCAAATTTTGTATTAGACATTAGGAGTAAAATAGCATACTCAAAAGGTATTAATATTTTTGTATTATTTCCCCTTTTTTCCTGTTAAATTATTCCTCTTTATTTGGATTTTACCTTTCCAGAAAACATGATAATCCAAAATTTGTAAATTTGGCATTATTGTTGTTGTTATTATTATTTTATTATTATTATTATTATTATTATTATTATTATTATTATTATTTTAATTTGGGGCACGAGGATTGAGCTCACTCAGGCACTGAGCCACATCCCCAGCCCTATTTTATATTTCATTTACAGACAGGGTCTCACTGAGTTGTTTAGAACCCCACTTTTGTTGAGGCTGGCTTTGAACTCTTCGATCTTCCTGCCTCAGCCTGCTGGGATTACAGGTGTTTGCCACCATGTCCATCAGCTTTAACTTTTAACTAAAACAAAAAACAAACAAACAAGAAAAAAATAAAATAAATAAAAACAATATTTTCTTTATCACAAATATCTGAGTAATCAATTTCACTTTCTTGCATTGTGTTCATTTTTTTTAATGTTTTCCTTATTAAAAATGAAACATGGTCACCTTGGATTTTCCTGTTAGTTACACTGGTAATTTCTCACAAGTTTATGTGGATATAAATTATTTCTCTAAATGTATAAGTTATAATATTCTACTTTTATTTATTTATTTTTTTACCTATCATGTTAATGTTATGCTTGAATTCGGGACCCCCCAAAAGACCACCAGAGACCAAGATCCATGTAAACAGCAAAGAGGTGTTTATTGCGAACTAGCTCGGTCCTCCCGGCGCGCACACACACAGCAACTGATGACGCTGAGAGGCCCCGAGCCCAGGGTTTGCAGCAGTTTTATACATTTTTTGGAGAAGGCAGGGACCCCCACATACATCATAGCATCTCTTAGCAAATCATCACACACCGCAGGAAAATCAAATAACAACTCTAAAACATGATTAGCACATTCACTGGTGGGAATAAGTTGGGTAGGGGTGATTGGTTACTACAAGAGGGAGATTCATTTGAACTGATTGGTTTAAGCCAAGAGGGGTTTTCTTGCTGAACTACATGGTTTCCCAACACGTTATCAACCACCATAAATTACTGGGAGGGTCATCTGGCATCCCAGGTATTTCCCTGTCTCATGCTGATTGGTGGCTACTAGGGGGTTGCTATGGATCCCCACCTCGCCTGACTAAGTCAGGGACACCTGGCGCAGCAGATCTCTCCTGTTATTTGTAGATAAACAACTTAGCAGGGTGGGAATGTGCCTAGGAGTGCTCTGTGGGTCTTTCCAAGGACAAAGGTGATGTCCCTTCCTTGGACAGGCTTTGCTCTGAGGTAGAGGTTGGTTTTTCATTAAGTGTGATTTTTTTACTAGTTTCTTTCCTGTTTTTGATTTATGCAGAAAAGCAATGTTAGTAGCTCTTGTAAAATATATTGTTGATTTTTAGCTATCATCAATACATGTATTGTAATTCTTGATGTAGTTACATACATAAAAGTGAACCAATCTTAAGTGCATTGCTCACTATAGTTTTATATTTGTAAACATCTGTGTAACTACCATCCACATCAACATGTAAAACATTTCCAGGCATCTATATGTTTGCTTTCAAATATATCCTAAGAATAGAGTCCTTCTATGCTTCAGGTTGAAATCACAGAGCAGGTACACTGTAGTCTCTATTTTATTTTTCTCAACATTATTTCTGTGAATCTAATCAATTTTTATTAAGTTAGTTTTTATGAAGCACATTGTTGTGCATGAATACAAAGTTTTTGTTCATGTGACTGTGGGGCCAGTAGGGCCATTTGACAACTATTACCTGATTTTTTCAAGCTGCCTGATCATAGTTGAATATGCATTCTGAGTTGGAATTTTAGGGTTTTGGGGGGCAAATAGTTAGAGTTGTAACTAAGATTAATGAATTTAATGAATGTTCTCCTCAATGGATGTCCCTGTCAACACTTATTAGTTTTAGTCTTTTTTTATCTTTAGATGCTCTGGTGGGTGAAGAGGGCTGTCTTTGTGTGATATTACTTCACATTTTCCCAATAATTAAAGGATGATATTATGTACCTTTTCATGTGATTATTGGTCCTTTTGATACTATCTTTTGTGATAGCTAATAAATATTTTGTCCTTTCATTCTATTGGATTTTCATATTCCTTCCAGTTGATTTTTAGATAATGCTGCCTTGCACTAAAATTCTTTCCAGGATACCACATCAGGGACTGGGTCCTGGGTCCTGGGTCCTGGGTCTATATTTGATTCTTTATGTATTCTCTGGAGCCAATTATGTAAACTCTTGGAGTCTCGGTTTTCTTATGTTTAAAAATGAAATAAGAAGCCAGGCAAGCTGGCATACATCTGGAATCCCAGCAACTCTGGAGAGCAAAAGGATCACAATTTGAGGAGGCAAAAGGATCACAATTCCAAGGCCAGCCCTGACAAATTAGCAAGAGTCTATCTTAAAATAAGACCATAAAAAGGGCCAGGAGTGTAGTAAAGTAGTAGAGCACCCTTGGGTTTAATTTCTGGTACTGTGAAAATAAAATAAAATAAAATAATAATTTTTTTTTTAAAAAATGGAGTTAAAGTGATATTGGTTTCGAAGATCAGGAACAGGTCCTTGTTCCCTAGTGTTGAAGACTAAACACCAGAGAAAACCCAAGGCAAGCATAGAAAGCAATTTTTATTTAAGAAAGTCGTAGAGACAGACTTCTCCAAAGAGAAGTTGCCCCAGAGCTGAGTGTCTCCCTTTTTTCTTTTTTCTTTTCTTTTTTTGTGGGGTATCAGATATTGAATTTGGGGGCACTCAATCATTGAACCTCATCCCCAGCCTTATTTTGTATTTTATTTCAGAGGCAGGGTCTCATTGAGTTGCTTGGTACCTTGCTTTCACTGAGGCTGGCTTTGAACTTGCAATCCTCAGCTTCTTGAGCCACTAGGCTTATAGGCATGTGCCACCACAACCAGCCTGCCTTGCTCTTTCATAGACCCCAGAACTCCTATCTTAAATTATTGTGATCTCTTTCTTCCTCATATAGGTGACCAAGAGCAGATATACAGAGGTTAATTGTTAGCAACCCTGAGTGCCCAGGGGCAGAATCCCAGAGGTTAACAACCCATTGTTCTCTGTTTAATAACCTCTGTGTTTATCTATTTGATAACCAGTTCTCATCCTGTCTTCCCCCACCATCATTCATTATTTTCATGGTCTGCCTGACCTTCAGGCCTGCCTAGGCCAGGTGGGGATGCAGGTAGGTTGCTTTGGGGCAAAGAAAGCAGGTAGGTGGCAGGTCAGCACAGTGGGCCCATTTTATGGAATTACTCTCTTAACCTCATGTTACCACCATTCTCATCTGTCTGTTGTCTTACAAAAGGATGTAGTTTTTATTTTGTGTGTTTTAGTTTTGTTTTATTTTAAATCAGGATTGGAATAAAAATGAGACCATGTATGTGTATGTACTTAGAAGCATTAGGGCATACTAAAGATAAAAGAGATTACTCTAAAAAGCATCATAAAATATTTGTACTTGAATTTTTTTAATGGACAACACCATTTCAGGACTTGCAACTTTCATTCTGAGGAAAGAAGACAGAAAGGCTATAAGAAGTGATGTAAAGTACAGACTCTTTTTTGAGCTTTATTGAAATCATGTCCTTTGTGTTTTACATGTTGATCAAAGATGCATCTGTTTTTCTGAAAGTCTGTTTCTTTATATAGATAAGGATGAAAAGCTGTCAATATGGAAGGTAGGTAATATGAATGTATTAAGTTTCAAAGGATGATTATAGCAGGTATGCCCTGCTCTGCTGCTCAAATAATGCATTATGTGTGAAAGCCAAAGCTTTGCAGTGTGGCTTCTTATGATGCTGTTTGAGTTCCCACTTTCATGAAATCATTGTAACTTGGGAATCTGAGTCTCTACACCTTGAACACTTTTGAAGCTTAAAAAAGGTTAAAAAAAAAAAAAGCTGGTCAACATTATTCTTGAATGAAGAAGTACAATAGAATATTCAAGACACAAATTGTTTACCTTATGCCCACTGTGTAAGTCTACTAATTAACTGAAAATGCTAGAAATTATTATGACTATGTGAATGTGTGTGTGTTTATATATATATGTATATGTGTGTGTGTGTATATATATAATTGTTAGCAACCTAGAGTGTATACACATGTGTGCACACACACACACACATCAAGGTATATATTTGTTTGTTTATTTTTATTGTTTTTCAGTACTGGAGATTGAACCAAGGGATGCTTTATTGTTGCATTACATCCCAAGTCTTTCTTATTTATTTATTTTTTAAATTTTGAGACAGCGTGTTTCTAAATCACTTAGGGCCTTGCTAAGTTACTGAAAGGCCTTGGTAAGACAGGCCTGAAACTTAAAATCCTCCTGCCTCAGCCTCCTGATCACTGGGATTACAGGGGTGTGCCACCATTCCCACCAGGAACTTTATAACTGACATTAAATTCAGTTTGGCGCTTTTATGTAGATTTACAATATTTTCATTGCAATCCCAGGAAAAGAGAAGTCATCAACCTCTGACCAAAAATTGGATGTATAACATCCTAGAAAGAAATGCAGATTTGTTTATAGACAAGTCCTCCCTGCTGATCAGACTTTTTGTAAAGTCTTTGCTATCCTTTTCTATGGTTCTTCACAAATCAGGGATTCATCAGATCTTTTGGATTGTTTATTTCTGGCAATAAAAGGTCACCAGGGATGTTGAAACATGAGTCTGCACTCCCAAAATGTTTTTGAATCCATCAAAACCAGTGAGAGGTCTTTTTACCAGACACATTTCAGACTCTAAAAGCTCCCAATGACAGACAGCACTTATGTCTATAAAGAAGATAAATTCTAAAAGCTTCTAAAACTTCCATAAATTTTCTCTCTCTTTGGTTACTTCTTGTAATCTTTGCTTTTGTTTTCTAGCAAAACGACAGACCATTCTGTATATCAATAATCAATTTTGCAGAAAATTACTCATATCTGTTAATTATATACAATAATTATGTTGTAGCAATTTGAAAGTACTTCTTTCAAGGTGCATTTTTATCTTTCCGTTCATGAATTCAATAATATGATTTTCAGATACTTTTTTATAGTATCATCTATTTATCTGCCTATCTATAGACACTCTATGTATAAAATATATAATTATGTCCAAATATAAATAAACAGAAATAATTAATAATAAACAGCAACAGAGAAAGAGTAAATAACAATTGCTGTATTAAATATTTCACAAAGATTTGTTCTTTTACAAAAAACAAATCTTTGTGAAAGCCCAAAATGGAAAAATTATTTGATGTAGAGTATATAAAGGTTCAGTTGCTTGATGTATTGATATTTAAGTCAATATCAGAAGTTTTGGAGTTATCAAAGTTAAAAGACAAAGCTAACTGTGTTCCATGGCCACTAAGGTGACTGTCATATATCTAAGAACCTGCATTATAATACATAAGGCTTATGCATAAGGTGGGAAATGGTACAATAAGGATAAATTAGATCAATTTCCAGTCTCTTTATCTCACAGTCTTCCAGGACTCATTATGATAAGAGCTACTTTTGGAAAAGTATATTGAATTATGCTAAGCCTTTATGTATTCAACATCTGAGTCTTCAAATTTTCTGTGAGCTCAAACCTAAATCGCTTAGAATGGAAGACAAGACATTTAGTAACATAGATCCATTCCATGTTTAAAGTCTGTTCTTCCATGTATTTATTTACACTGTGATTAAACCAGTCTAAATTCTATAACTATGCTAGGAATTTGGTTGAAAAATCACACATTGACTACTTATGTGTGTTTGATGGAAGAAAAGGAGGATGATATCTCCGCTTTTCAAGGAGCAGCAGTCCAGTGGGAAGAGAGTCATTGGGGGTAGTACTGCTGGTGGGAGTGTTGCAGAGGGAGCTCAACTCAGGAACTGAAGTGACCCCGGACTGTGACCACCAGCTCTTGCAATCTTGCAAGATGAAATCCAAGTGAGTCACACAGAGCATTGGCAGGAATTTGTTGGAAAGATGGAGTGTTCAGGATAGACTGAAAGGGTTGCCTCTGGGAAGTCAAAATGCCCCTGACAAAGTTGGGGATTTTTAAAGGATTTTGAATCCTCTTGTTTTTGCCTTAACTTCTCATATACCCATTATCAGTTTTATAACCTTTTAGACAGCCCTCAGCAAACTTTCTTCAGAGTGTTTTCATATCTTGGTCGCCAGGGTGGTCAGCGAGGTCATGACCAGGGTATAGGTTTGGAGATAATGGAGGGTTTTGGCAACTCAGTCACAAGAAACACTGATTGCATGGTCTGGAAACAGTAGTTCCCTTAAGGGATTAGGATTATAAGTGGCTTAGGGAAGGCTTGTCATTCTGGCCCCCATTCCCAGTTGCATAAGTCTTCTTGTGGTTTCAGTTTTATAATTCAAAGATTTTTCTTAATGAATGCATAAGTCTGATATTTCCCCCATAAATTACTGCCCTTCATTGCCCTGTCCTCTACGTACTGTACTGTTATGGCTGAATAACTTACTAAACAGTAAGAATATGAGTACGGAATACTAAAACATAATATGCTGTGTGAATAGATAAGTATTCGCTCATTTTACCAGTCCAAAGTGTATAAATGATTTTAGTCCCACCTGGAGCAATAGGAAAGATAGTCTTTAGTTAATACTACTTGAACAGACTCTTTGAGAATCGTTAAATTAGTTATTTGAACACAGGCATGGAAGTATGGGATGAATATATTTTTCATGTTTCAAAATTTTATTAAAATTTTGTTTTTTTTCTGGGGTGTCTTTCATCCATTGTTGAATACTTGATCATTTCTTTAAATGCATGTCAAATATTAATTCTTCTATAACAATTTGTGAACTCAGAATGAATAAATAAAAACATCCCAGCCAAATAGAAGGACTTTCTCAGATTTATATTGTTTATTAACATAAGAAATCTATTGATGATATAGAAGAAAAGATAGGCTGATATAATTATAAAGTATTATGTACCTTTGTGGTTAAAATTAAACAAGATCAAAAGATAAACAATAAGCCTGGAAAATTAGTAATGTAGGCAGAAAAAGTTTATTCACAATTGTATGGAGAAAATATAAATATTAGCAAGGAAAAGCACAATAACTAATTTAAAAATGGAAAAAGAATGTGGGAAGACCATTCAAAGAAAAGATAAGTGAAGTTAGCAATAGTGTTATTAAAAGTAATGCTAAAATTCAAAAGTAGATAACAGAATGCAAATTAAAATGCCAATAGACATTGCATATTGTGAATCCTGGCAAACCACAAGAACTTTAACCCCTAATTACTGTTGGAATTAGCTTAGAAGTATTACTCTAATTATCATAGCAATATTAGAAAACATAGCTACTAATGATGACAGAGAAACAGAAAATTAGCCAAAATAGGAAAATTTTTGTTGATGAGGGGCTTAAAATATATTAAATAAAAGCAAAATAATTTAAATGATATTTTAAAAGTATACACTTTAATGTTTATATCATGTGTCTAATCTTTTATAGTTAAATAACAATATGATTAAAATGTCAATTCTATTTTGAAATATGTAAGTATAAGGCAATATAATTTATAAATTAAATAGCCAAAATAGATGTATCAAAATAATAAGACAATAATAACATTATCACAAGGATTGGATTATATGAATGCAAATTTTCTTTCCTACCTATTGTGAAAATTATTTACACATTCATTTAGAGACATACATAAACACAAATATACATCTACATACAAAACACACTCTTTTAGGAAAATACAATTTATATCAAGTTAAAAATGCATAAAACGTACTTGGATAAATAATCACATGACTATTTTATCTCTGAAAGATAAAACAATTCAAGAAATAGCAGAGTTAAAGACTGATGCTAAGTTATTGTAACAAAAGATGTTTTCAGATACAAGCAATTTTTCTACAAAATAAAATTACCAAAAAATTGATAAGTGTAACATTTGTTTGCCAACTGTCCTTACCTTTGCTCATATACTAGAGTACAAATCATAAGCATAATAAATAAAGAATATCAAATTGGTAACATTTTGAAAGCAAATGCTTAGAAGCTACATAATAGTAAAATTAGATTTATAAACAGCTCTTAGCACTGAAAAATAATATATGACTCTGTATATCCTAGAAATGATCATCTGAAATATGCAAAATATTAGGAGGTCTTAGGTCAATCAGTGGATTGTTCCACATGATCCACAACCCAGAATTTCATAAAAAACTGAGTTAGCTTATGTTAGCTAGTTATATGCTACTCTACTGGTTGATTGCACTGTGTATAGTATTTCTCCAAACTGAGGCCAACTTGAAAAGAATATTGCAGTTTTGTTAGTAACACGGATCAATAAGATGTACATATACATCTACTTATTGAATATATAAAAACATATATGTTTACATATACATATATCTGTGAATACCTTATCTGTGTATACACACACACATATACATTTATTTTAAATTATCTACTTATATATTTATATATGCCTTTATATAAAAATAGTTACTCCTTCCAAGGATATTATACATAGAGTATATATATATATATATATATACATATTTATCTTAACATATAGGAAAATATTTGAGACTATATTGTATGAATTTTATATTGGTTTTATAATGAAGTAACACAAATTTAATGGCTTAAAATAATGTGTTTATTAGGAAAAATTTCATTAACTCAGAAATCAGAAATGATTCTTACAGAGTTGAAATTAAGATGTCAGCAAGACTGTATTGCTACTGGAGGCTCCCAGGAAAAATCCATTTCTTTGCCTTTCCAGCTTTACAGGTTTCCTGAATAATTCTGTGAATGGCTCCATTCTATATTTTCAATACACTGACTACTGTTTTCAAATCTGTCTTTCTCTCTGCCTCTGTTCATATAGTCATGTCTCCTTCCCTGACTCTGCTCCTTCTTTCTCTTATAAGTAACCTGTGAGCCTCACATGGAAGAAAGGACTGTTAGATGCTCTGGGAGACATCGAAGGAGGACATCTGTGCTCAGAATGTGCAGCAGCCTTACCACTGCCATTTTCAATAAGTAGAATTAAAAGGAAAGAAAACCCACCATTTAAGAGTCTGCTTTCCACCTAGGAATCAAAGACTTCATCCAAAACAATGCTAAAGAGAACTATTTTTCTTACCCCCCCCCAAAAAAAGTTTTCACCATATTTCAAAAAAAATTATCTAGAGAAAAATGAAACCAAAAGAAGGTATATGTAAGAATCTGGAAGGACAACTAATCTCTCATAACATCAGAGACAAAATAGCCCAGGAAAAACATTTATTAACACTCATAAGAGGTTTTCCCTAACCACATATGTATACACACAAAATAAATAAATAAATAAATAAATAATAAAATCACAAGTGCTGGTTTGATAGGTCTGTTCATAGAAAAAAACATATTTTTCCACATTGAATGAATGGAAGAACTCTCTGTGTAGGTGGAGATGGTCCAGAAGTCGAGGCAGCATGAGTCAGTGTCAACACAAGAATCAAACTTTATAGAGGATGTTTTATCAGCCAAAATGTAGAGAAAACTGTAGGGAGAAATCACTATCCATTATTTCCAAATATTTCTTTGGCATTTACCTATTTCCTTCAACTAGAATCAACAGAAAGAGTCTCTGTAGTTAGGAGCTAATAAGAAATTATACTACAGAATAATCAACGTATGGGAGCTCCTAGTCCAAGAATACTGTTTATCAATTCCCAAACTAGTTTTAATCATTTTCGTTATCAATATCTAGAAAAAAAATACCAGAAGATAGAAATGAATGGCTTATAATTTACTTAATAACTCAATATCTCTCTTTATCATTCTGAGGCTTTACATTAATCTATAATTCCATATTCTATTCCTGTTTCTATGTCCCACCCTTGTCCTGCTTGTCTCTGGATTTATGTTTTCCTGTAAATAGTGCAATCAATTACACTTTAAAGCCAACTTCTGTGTTATTTATGTTATATTGTTTGGAAGAATTATAGTCTGTCTTTTACAAACTGGGTTTCAAGGGAAATGTTACCTGTTTATATCCTTGACTTTGCCTTTTGAATTCATTCATCATCCATTTTTGGTTTAATTTTATTTTGCCTGCTAGCCATCTCAAATTTAGTCAATAAGGCAGCTTTAGGAAAAGAGCATCTGGCATCATTGAAACTCTAAACATGATTTAGAGTTTTGTTCTCCAACAGTCCCAGTTACCTATCAAGTATCACTCATTATGACATAATGTGTCATTCATACTGATGGATACAACACTGCTGCAAATAGACATGTCAAATGAACCATTCCCCTCCTCTTTTAGTCTTGCAAGTAAGTTATAACTACCAAGAGAAGACAATGCCTTAATACAAGCTTCCACATTTGGTTTTGTAATTTTAAAATCTAAAATGAGTGCAAAGAGATAACACACACTTACAAAAAGCAGAGTACATACACACGTGGGAAAGTGCTCATCCTTAGAATGATTGCATAAATATTGATTAAAATAATCCTTAGGTTCTACTCCTACACCATCAATATTTATAGAAAATTCATTGTAACTTGTAGAATATAAGTTGCAAACAAAGATTCTGCAAAACTGATTCTTGGATGCAATGTCTTCACTATTACAAAATTTTACAAACTTCTTAAATGTACCAAAGTGAAAAGTCACCATAGTTCTAAAGACATGTAATTCACCATAGTCATCAAGACATGTATGTGCACAGATGTTGCGATTTGACCTCAGAGATTTATTCTGAGGCTTTACAACAACAAGCACACAGTTGTACTGCTTGATGCTTATTAATGAATCATCTATCTTAATAGACAAGACAAAAACTGGAAGTAACCAAAATGCAAAATCGTAAGTCATATATTAATACCAATGATGTTTATATAGCCACTAGATATTACTTAATATGGAGACTATGCATAAAGAAGGAAGTTTTGTAATGTAACATCAAGATATGAAATATATATATATTGTAGTGTAGAGTTATTCTTAAAAGGCTTGGTTAAGTATTGCTATTCTATACACAACACGTGCACTTTTTGTAATGTGGTAAGGAAGTCAGAGAGGGGCTTATGACTTTCATATGTTTTTAGTTCCTAGATACAAGACTTATAGCCTAAATTACTTATACAGCAAAATGAACTTGGTAATGTTTCAGGTCAAAGGAACATTTAAGTCTCTAGTAGCTGTCCTTAAAGGAACTACTCCATGTTTCACTCTTTCTTTATCTACCTCTTCTAGAGTAACCACTAATCAAATTTGGTTCACAACTTCTCTTTCTATCACTGATAATTCCAAAGACACAACTCCTGGAGATGATAAATGGTCACCCTCATTATTCTTGCTGGAATTTTATTCCACCTTTTGTGTGGCAAGATTCCTAACTTTTCCTGAATAATAAACATTCTGTTCTCTATCTGCAATCATCTCAATTCTTCCTTTTGCCCACATATTGCCATAAATTAGAGCTAAGATTTGTGTCACTCCATATCTGTGGACTCATGGTTGCCAGGGACTTCAAGTGGAGCTGGTAGAATCTTGAGGACCAAGTGTAAAGTTTTAAAAAATACTACAAGGGTCTTCTTTCTGGATGTGTCTGTTTTCCCATTTAGTGTCTCAAGAAAATAGTTCTTATATCCCAATAATATATTATTTTTTAAGCCTTCTCAAACCTCATATCAAGTATGGAGGAAAAACTCATATTTTCTTATTGAGGAAAAATTTACTCTAAATTGACCAATTCTCACATTAACCTTCTAAGAGAGCATCTTGATCCTTTCTTGACCAATTTATTTAATGGACTCTTTTCATTGGCAACTAGGAATAAGACAAACTGGATCATTTAAAGTCAAAGCTAGCTGAATGACTTTTACAACTTTAAGTCATAAAACTGCATTGTTTTACCTTGGTAGATAATTATGGCTGCTTAAACAAGCCATGAATTCCTTATTAATCATAAGTAACATACCCTTAAACTAATTTCAACATTAATTATTTTTTTCTCTCTCCCTTCCTCCTCCCCTCTCTCCCTTCCTCCCTTTCTTTATTCCCCTATCACATCTGAAAATTCACCTGACACTTCATGTTACAGCTGGATCTAAGTAGAGGGCTAAGAAATGACATATAGTGACAAGGGATTGGTTAGGCGCCATGGTACACATCTGTAATCCCAGAGCCTGGGAAGCTGAGGCAGGAGGATTATGAGTTCAAAGCCAGCCTCAGGAAAAGTGAGGTGCTAAGCAACTCAGTGAGAGACTGTCTCTGAACAAAATACAAAATAGGGCTGGGGGATGTGGCTCAGTGGTCAAGTGTCCTTGAGTTCAATCCCTATTACAAAAAAAAAAAAAAAAAGAAAAAAGAAAAGAGACAAGGGATTTATGTTAGCAGTTAAGTCACATAGACATAAAGATTTGTTTCTGACCATGAACATCAACCTTCAAACTTTGAAATATCAAACACTCTCTATGCTTTGCTGAGCCATGAAGATTACATTTCATGAATACACTAATGTTAGCATTCTTATGCACAGAGAGTCTGTAGCACTTTAAGAGAATATGCACTTATAACTCAGCACTACAGACCTAGACCTGCTCTGACATGATGTTCTGTGATGTCATTCATTCATTTACAATTTCATCAAGTCCAATGTACAAATAAGAAAAAGTTTAACCATAGCCCTTCAAGGACACAACATCATTATTTTTCTCTTTCTAATTGAAATAGAAGTCTGAAATTTTCTTTTCAACTGATTAAATTTTATTTTTTAAATGTCTACCAATATTAAAAATAAATAATTTAAAAGTATAAAGATAAGTTCTTACAAATAGGATTTGAATGATTTTTGGTAGGTACAGCTTTGACTGTCTTATCTTCTAGAATCTAGAACCTAAAAATGGATCTCTCTTTTTCTTTCTCCTCTCCTTCTTCTCCCTCTCATTTATTCAGAAAACAATAATCAAATGCAATACATATTAGTTTGTATTCAGAAAACATACTCCCCTTGCATGTTACCTATGTGACTATATATATTCTCTAAGGGCACTAATGTTTGAATGAACACAAAGTTTAAGCAGATTGGGCTCAAATCTCAGGAGTCTGTCATCAGTTGAATGAATTCTTTTTTGGCTTTCTCATTAACTTAATCTGCAAGATTAGAACAACTCATACCAACCATCCAATGAAAGGCTATGAAATTGCTCTGCAAATATCACCCAGGATGCAGTAATGCCTGTTCTCTGTTTTCCCCTAGGTGAAGAACCTTGGAAGCTGTTATTCTGTCCCATTTCACTGAGAGGTTGTAGGAAAAATGATCCAAGTCATTAAGGCACATGAACTGGAAATTCAGAAGCATCTTGAGAATAAACTGAGGAATGCAAAGTGTTTCAAATATACAGAAGAAGAAAAATTGTATTTGAAATGAAGGCCTGCATAAAGTGAGTATCTCACTAAACAATGTGGAGTAGAGAAAAGAGAACAAAGCCACTACTTTCTAATTTGATGTGACTACCAAATCCAGTTCTCCTTGGGACTCTGAAAGATATTGCACTATCCCTTAAATACATGTCTCTTTGTATTCTATGAGTTCAAGTAGGTTTTTATTATCTGCAAACAAGATTAAAATAGGCAATATCCTAGTTATAGTATGTATTCAATACCATCTAGTTTTCCACAAATGATCAATTGTTTTTATCAGAAAAAAAAACTTTTGAAAAGAAAGAAAATTCATAGTTATTTCAGAAACACACACACACACACACACACACATACACACACACACACAGTAGAGAAGAGGGAAAGGTAGGCCCCATGAGAAGAGAGAATCACTGAGATTATTACTGCTTTGATTGTAACGGCAGATATTTGTCTTCTGGCTTCCCAAGTTAATACTGATTCCTCTTTGCTGGCCATAATTTGAATACAAAATCAACCTTATCAATGGAGTAAGAAAAATCAGTCAGTTGTGTGTAATCATTTTCAGTGTATATTATGAACCTACTCTGGAACTGCTGTTCACACAAGGATATCTTTATTCATACATCAGTGGGGTGGAATTGGAAAGAGAAATAGTTTTTATTGACAATAATAGTATGTGAGTAATTATACCAGGAATTCTGCACATGTTATCTCCTATAAGCATTTTAAAAACACAAGAAATTGGCTACCATTAACTCTTTTTAGATATGTAGTAACTGAGTCTATTAGTGACCAAGATATTTTGTTTCATGCTCATTTTCATGAAACATGTGTCATGCTAATAGTCAAAACAAGAGTTAAATATTTTAAACTTCAAAACTAACGTATAAACTGTTCTGCTCCAAAAGGTAATAACAATATTATGGTAAACAGAGGCAATTATGAGACAAATTAGTGAGCCATCACAGAATTAACCATTAGAGACCTGAGCCTCATCTTTTAAAAACAATATTTAGATAATGAGGTCAAACACATACGAATTTGTGCCCAGTTTTATAAATGAGATTTATGACTTTTGATAGGTTACTTTTACATCTTTAAAGCTATATTTGTGTATAAAATACTGAGAATTAAATTTAAAAGTAATTATCTGACTGTACTCATCAAATACTAAAATATTAAATGAATTAATTCCAAATTTTAATTATAACAAGAAAACAAGTAACATATAGACATGTAACATAAAATAGTCTATATAACATGATGCGTTATATATGTATATATACTTTTTCTTTATGCAGTCTTTATTTAATTTCAACTTGAAAAAAGAACAAAGGTAGAGTCAATGCCCAAATAATGACATAAACAGTGTTCAGAGATAACAGCCTCATTATTTTTTGTGTATTTATTTTATTTCTATTTTATTAGTCCTGGAGATGTCTTATAAATTTCCTCAAACTCTTCATTGGGAGGATTCAGTTCAAATATTCAACAAAAAAGACATTTCATATAACATTATTATTTCTTAGATAATCTGTAACTTCAAATGAGTTTGAAATATTGCCTTGAAATAAAAATGTTGGCTGCTTCTATAACTCTCTAAATCATGTTAAATCCAATAAATTATTTTTCATCAAGTCAAGAAACAAATTTTATGAGCCTCTCATGTAACTGCTTTCAATCATACTTAACCTGACTTCCTAGATGTCATCCAGGTAACTTAAGTAAATCAAAATTTATGCTATGCTGTCAAGAATTTCACTGTGAGCAGGCTCAACTAAACCCTGTTGATGTACTAGGGATGGTAAGAATTAATTTTCATTAAAGTTAATATTATATAATATCTAACAACATTTGCAATATTGGCTAAAATGTGTTATCATTAAAATAAATTTTTACCTGAAGTTTTCTAGTAAATTGTGCAAAGAGATTTTTGGTCTTTTAGTGATACAATAGAATGTCAAACCTAGACATAAAATTTCATGGCTGAATTCAACAAAACCATCCTCCTTAACAGCCTATGGATTGAAGTGAGTAGAAATGTGGAGAAGTTGGGAATATTCTCAGGACAACTGAAAAATGTAAATAGTATGTCAATTACAATTTTAGCAAAATACATAGTCAATTTCCTTAAAAAAATTTGTCACTTCATTTCTAGTTGTTTCTAGGGAATAAAAGTCCTGCCATGTACTGTGTGACAAAGAACTTTTGGAGAGAATCCTTACTCTCAAATTACTAAGTATGGAGAGTACCAAAGACTCTTTATGTAGAATGAGTCTGTTTTCTTTTGTTTTGTTCAATTCCCCTGTAATTTATTAATTAAATTGTGAAGCTAGTGCTTCTAATCATTTCTTATAATGTATAGGCTAAAAATTTATTCTGATCATAAGCTTTCACAGATCTAATTTATCTGTACCTATAGAATTTGTTAACCTAGAAAATTGTGTGATATTATGTTAAAGATCAACTAAACAAAACATCTTATATAATAGTACTTAGTCCATTCTTAATAGGTGATCACAGTTGTTAATTAAAATACTTTATATAATGAATAGAATATCTTACTATACTATGCTTTTCTACATCTTTAACTTTTTAAATATTGTTTCCTCTGCAGTCTGTCTGATTTATTGTTCCTGTTTTTTGTTTGTTTGTTTGTTTTTTTATTCTTGTTAGTATGGCCCACTGATTTTCTGTCATTTTATTTTTAACTATTTCTGTGTATCCAAAATGGATTTGTTATGGACAAATACAATCCCATTTTGGGTTTACATAAACTCTCATTATACAATATTTAATTGAAACATTTACAACGTTTATAATTAATTTGATTATCTATAAAATTTCTTTAAATCAACTATTTTGTTCTTTGCCTTCTATTTATCCTGTCACTATTTCTTTTTACCATTTTCTTTTTTTTTTGGCCTTATCTTCATGAGCTGAATATTTTTCATGGTGTTACTTTATCTTCTTTATTAGCCAGTAAGCTATAATCCTTTGTTTTCCTAATATTCATCTCAAAGTTTTTTAATGTAAATCTTTATCACAGTTTATATTCAACTAATAATAAGCCATTTGCTGTAGAGTAAAATAGTCATTTTCTTTCTTAGGCTTTTCTTATTGTTGGTTTATATTTTATTCCACATATTCAAAAGCCTCATTTTGTACTGCTATAACATTACCTCTAATAGTAAGTCTTCTGTTAAAGAAATTTAAACAGTAAGAGAATTCTATTTAAGGCAATGACTGTTTTGAATAGTCCTCACTTGTTTATGTAGATTTAAGATTCTATTCTGAATCATTTTCTTCTGCCTGAAGGAAAAAAAAAAAAANTGATCTCAGTGAATTAGAGCATCCCACCACCCCCACCCCCCGCCAAAAAAAAATGCTCACTTGGGAAGACATTCCAGTACCTACTTGTCTTTCTGGCTACACAATCCATTATACTCTCAAAATCTGCATATGAGAAGGACATAGCAAATATGGCCCCTTTAGCAGTCTGTGGTGTACTAATGGGCTTCCCACCCCAAAGTCCTCTTCAAAAGGAAAAGTTTCTTTCTTTTAAAAAGAAAAAAAATGCACATTCATCCAAGATATGAATGAATTTGTTGCTATAAACCAGGCATGTTGAAGTTACTGGGATAAAGTGGATGCAGAGAAGCAAGATTAATAGGGATGGTTGGCTTATGAATGGCAAGTAGTATGGGAGTGGGGGGAGAGTGAGGGGTTAGGCTGTGAATAATTCTTATCTATTCAGAAACCCTACAATTAAAAACCACAATTCTTGAACTTCAACAAAATATTTAAAAGACATGCAAAGAATTAGCAATGTCAACCATAATGAAAGAAAATTAATAAAATAAGCAACAATAGATAATAAAAATATGTTTATTATAAATGATATTGAACAGTGAATATAATTATAAACAATAAGTTTAAGAGGGCAAAATCAAACATACATATGAGAGATACATGGAAAGTATAGTAGTATGAATATTTGTGTCCCCCTAAAATTTACATGTTGGAATTCTCACCTCCAGTTGATGGTATTAGAAGGTAGTTCACTTTGGTCATAGGGAAATAGCTTGCATGAATGGAATTAGTTTCCTTATAAAAGAGATCTTATCCCTGCTTGTTATGGTTTAGATGTGAAGTATTCCCCAAAAGCTCATGTGTGAGACAATGCAAGATTTATAAGTAAAATGATTGGCTTATAAAAGCCAAAAACTAATCAGTGAATTAGTCCTCTGATAGGGATTATTTTAGTGATAACTGAAGGCAGGTAGGGTGTGGCTGACGGAGATGGGTCACTGGCGACTTGCATTTGTAATATATATTCATCCCTTGCTAGTGGAGTATCTCTCTGTCTCTGCTACCTGGCCATACCCTGAGCTGCTTCCCTGCAACACACTCTTTAGTCATGATGTTCTGCTTCACTTCGAGCCCTGAAGAATGGAGTTGACTATCTATGAACTAAGTCCTCTGAAGCTGTAAGCCCCAGAATATACTTGTCCCCCTAAAATTGTTCATGATAGGTCTTTTGGTCTACGAAAGGAAAAGCTGTCTAAAAAATACTGCTTGATTCCTGGAAAAACAGAGCTACGAGGTGCCACATCATTAATCGGTCAGGCAATGGGTCCTCAGAAGATACCTTTACCTTGTTATTTCAAGTCTTCAGAAATGTGAGAAAGAAGATGCATTGGTTATAGGCCACCAACGTAATGGTGGTATTTTTTTTTAATAGCAGCTTGAATGGAAAAAGACACTATGCATAAGAGAGATGGAAAGAGAGACCAGAGAGAAAGAAACATATATAAAGAAAAAATAATAATAATCCTCATTGAATTTCTGTACACAAAAAGAACGTCTAAGTTTTAAAAGTAGTAATGACAGCAGATCAGATATTGCAGAAAGATTTTTAATGAAGTTAGAGAAACAGCATCAGGCTATATTTAAAATTTTGAAATGAAACAATATTTAAAAAACAAATAAAATTATCATAAGTCATAGTGCATTATTAAGCAACACAATAAGGTATCATAGGAGTCCTTAAAATAAGAAGGAGAGAGAGAAAAAACAGTTTTAAAAATATTTGTTAAAAATGTTCTAAACTTAATTAAAACAGTAAATTCATAGTTCTTAAGGAGCTAGAGAAAAAATCAAAATGATGAAAATGATAAAACTATATCTAGAAACATCTTAACTAGATCAATACCAGTAATACTGAAATCACTCTTGAACAACCACAGGTAATGTGAAATATGATCAGAGAAAAGTAGACGAGGATGACAGATCTCTTGAAGGAAATAATGTGTGCTGGAAAAAAATATTAGATGGCATCTAAGAAGTCAATCAAGAACTGTATGACAAATTAAATTATATTTCCAAAAGCAATCCTAAAACTTCCATTTTGGACATGTGAAGAATAAAAAAAGTTATCACCAGCAAAACTGGATTTTAAGAAAAAGAAAAGAAAAAGTCTTTTAGACGGAAGGAAATGAAACAAGATGGAAATCTGAAGCTACATAAAGAAATGAAGAGTATCCAAAGGGTTATTTCAGTAAATATATATTTTCTTTTACTGTTTTCATTTCTATAGAAGATACTTGACAATTTCTAGAAATATTATAATAATATGATGTCAGGTATTTTAGGAACAATTAGAAGTAAAATATATGCCAACAATAGCACAAATAACTTATTATTAGTTAAACAGAAGATGTGATAAATATTTACATTAAAAAAACCTTAAGATAAAAATGGGAAAAACAAAGAGTTTTATAGCTGTTTTATGCAGATAAAATCTAACCATGAAAAATAATCAAATAATCAAAATTAGGCAAAAAGAGAAGAAAGCAAAAAAAATACTCAGAGATGGGATAAATAGTAGCAGATTAGTATCCTTATAAGTAGTAAAAATAATTTTAATAGTTCTAAACCCTTCAACTAAAAATCATAATTGAGAGTTTGGATTAAAAAAAATAAAATATAACTATACATTTCCTATAAGAAAGAATTCTACTTTGGTATCAAAGAGAAAAGTTTAAAACTTAAGTAACAGAAAAGAGTGTACCCAAATATGAAGAAAACAGTAGAAGGAAAGAGACATGCAGATTGTAGAGGTATGAATATTTCAATTAATTCAAGACATATTACATTATTAACAAGTTTTCTTATTTCAGGTGACTGAACTGTTCTATATTACAGAACTTAAAATGTATGAATTAAATTTTATAGAATTGAAAACTTGCAAAATTGAAGAGAAAATAGATTATAACAAATATAATCATAGATTTCAATAACTCCTACTAATTGAAGAAAAAGTAGACAGAAGAGCAATAAGGGAATAAAAGACAAACTCTACCAACAACTTGATATAATTGTCAATTATAGAACATCACTTCCAAAAAGGCAGAACACTCATTTTATAAAAATTTATATAAAACTTCTACCAAGATAGACATTATTTTAAAATATAATAACAGTCACAATACATTCAAAGTGATCTGACTAAAGCAAAGCATTTTTTTCAGCCATAGTGAAATTAAATCATAAAACAACAACATAAAAATAGCTAGAAAATACCAACAATTTTGAATCTAAGCAATATATCTGTAAACAATTGGTGGAACACACACACACACAGACATACATACAGTTATTTTGAGATTCAAGAAAATTTTAAATCTATTTATAAAAATTGTTGGAGTCAACTAAATAATGTCAATGTAGTTAAAATTATAACACTAACCATTTATATTGCTGAATAAGAAATATTCCAAAATAAGAACTTAAGCTTCTTTTTTAAGAACTCAAAGTATAGCAAATTTAATTCAAAGAAAGTAAATTGTATGACTACCACTCTATATCAATCATTAAAATTTACTGTGAAATTCAAAATTATGTTGTATAAGATTTGTGAGGCTTGACACTATGAATATGTTTGTTTCAGTTAACTCTTCAAAGTATCAGTATTCCAGCCATTTCTTCATAAATAAATAGTTTAAAATCTAACTATTAGGTCAGCCATGTTTTAATATCTGGCGGAAATTATATGTGACATTGTTGAAAAATTTAAAAAAAATTAAAAAAAATCAATTTGCCAACTAGATTCATCAACTTTATATATGCTTTTTTTCTTTGTCTATCTAAATAAATCCTTTAGAACTGGGCACTATGGTTCATGTCTGTAATCCCATTGGTTCGTGAGGCTGAGGCAGAGGATACAATTCAAAGCCAGCTTCAGCAAAATCAAGGTGCTAAGCAACTCAGTGAGACCCATCTCTAAATAAAATACAAAATAGCTGGCGATGTGCCTCAGTGGTTGAGTGCCCATGAGTTCAATCCTGGGTAACCCACCCCCAAAATAATAAAGCCTTTAGTTTTCATCTGTCAACTTCTTAAAGCTTTGTTTAAACAGGTTCTTCCTATGCAATTTCTCTGACCTATAAAGTCAAACATATTTATTTTTTATGTCATATAGGGTAATTAATTGCAGGCAAAAATTAACAATTTATTGACTATGTCAGATAACTAAGACCTACAGTTGAAAAAAAAAATCTAACTAAAAAATAAATCGGCTGGGCATGGTAGTGCATACCTGTAATCCTAGTGGCTCAGGAGGATGAGGCAGGAGATCACAAGTTCAATAACAGATTCAGCAACATAGTAAGCCCCTGTCTCAAAATGAAAAATAAGTTCTAGGGTTGTAGCTCAGTGATTAAGTGTGATGGGTTAAGTCCCTGGTACCAAAGGGGTTTAAAAAAAAAAAAAAGAAAGAAAAGAAAGTAAAAGTAAATCTAAAGAAGGAACATTAACTAACTCTTTTTGTTCTGGAAATCACATGCAGAGGGTTAAAGATTGAGTGAAGACAATGAACCCCCCAAAATCGATGAAGCTTAATAGAACACACCTCATAGAGCCATTTTGAGAACTACGTGTGTAAAACATTTCATCCATCCCTCCAGAGGCCTCCATTTCTCACCAGAAAATTAATTTCATGGTTAGAAAAATTTTAAAGGATCTTCCATTTTTTGATCTGAAAAATCAATTAAAATGTAAATTATAAGGACACAGACTTCATTTAATGCCTGGCAGAAAGTAGGCCCTCAATAAAAATTATAGAATGCATTAATAAAATTTAAATGTAAAATTTTGTCACTAAAACCTGGGAGTTAAACCCATACTCTTAGAGGATTATGTGAAGTATTTGAATAAGCCTTGAATTATGCACACCCAGAAAATTTGTCAAAGTTTTTACACATTTTTTTACATGTAAAGAGATCTACATCTCTGGGGATGCTGTCAAATATAATTAATGATACAACTTTATTTATAACCCAGGAACCATCTTCATATTTGTTTTTCTCCAGTTTAGATAATCATCAATAATCATCACAAATCTAGGTAAGACTCTGGTGTACAGAAAAGACAATAAATACTAACTTTGATGCCAAACATTACAAAGGCAAAAGTTCAATGCAAAAAAAAAGGTCAAAATATTCCTGAATTAAAAAGCAATCTGCATGTCTATCAATTCAGATTAAGTATTAAGAAAAGCACATAAGACCTCAGAGATAATTACTGAATTAGTGCGTCTCTCTCGGATGTCACAATGGGGATTATCTGCCTTGTCTGCTAAATCCCTGCCACTCCATGAAATCCTTAAAACTAGTATCAAATCCTTAAAAAATGGACATATAACCTATGTCCAAATGCTGTGCTTAAAAGATTTAAAGATGATAAAAACCAATAATATGTAAAATCTGAATCTGTATTTCTAGTGCAAGACTTGAATATTATATATCCAGGGTGTAAATGCTGAAGGGCAAAATCCAGTAAGGAACTCCAAGACTCAGTTCTATGAATACAACCTCGTATTTCACCTAAGTAGAAATTATTTTCTCATCAAGCAATTTATTTTAATCAATATTTCCAAAACATCCTTTAATTTTATGATGTTTGATCTGTGAAAATTGAAGAGAACTTAAAATCTAAAAACTGAGACACTCTTAACTTTTTGGAGATTTTGTGTTGACTTTCAAAAATTTCATGCTTTAGCAGCATTTTTCACTAGCACGGACAATGTATAGTTGACAAATAGAGTTTTTGCATGTTAACAGTATACAAGAACATATTTTGATATATTTCAACATGGATAGATCAAAGTACTTAATGTAACCATCCCCTCACACTTATTATTTGTGAGAATATTCAAAATCTGTTCTCTTGGCAATTTTCCAGTAGCCTGAAAGTTGTAGCAGAATTTTTTCTTCTCTGATTGGCCACTGGATTTTCATCAGATGAGTCATGGTTACAGAGACAGTGAAACACAATTAGTGGATCTATCATAAGCAATTTGCATCCTAGTTGAGAGGAAAATGATTAAGACTATAGACAATGTATAATAATAATAATAATAATATAATAATAATAATAATAATTAAAGAAGATTTCTGGAATCTGACCTAAAGAAGGAATCTATAGAAAAAGGACATACAATTCAAATTATAAATGAAAATAAATTACCTCAAAACATAATGATATTTCAGAAAATGCGATAACAAATAAAAATATTAAAAGTAATGAGAAAACAAATTGAAAATACTTTCAAAGGAAAAACAAATAGAGGTGTAGATGACTCCTAGTGGAGTCCAATAAGTAATGTGATGATGTCTTTAAAAGCTTAAAGAAAATAAGGGCCAGCCAATCTAGAATTTCATGCTTCATGTAAATGCTCTGCAAGAAATAAAATTAGTTTTAGAAAACTTATAAAGACAGAGATTTCATAATCAGCAAATTTATACCGAGGTTATGATCTGAAGAGGGTTATAATTTCTGATAGAAGGTCAGAGATGCAGAATGTATTCTAACGTCAGAGGAAGGCTCAATATTTGCTTAAATCTTACTGACCATTTATCATTTGAAATATAAATTATGACTTGCAGTGGGGTTAAAATTACTTAGATATAAATTCCATGGGAAAGAGAATGTGTGTGAGGAAGTTGATGAAGATTCTTTCTTCATTCAGGAAGTTGATTACTCAACATTAGAGTCCCATAAATTTGAAACTTTGACCACTAAACAAAATAGTAAATGGTATCTAAAATTTTAAAAATGTAGCAAAACCCAAAATTTTTAAAAATAGTCAAAATTGTCCTAATAAAGAGTGTAAAGGTAAAACAAAAACTATAGGATACAGGAAGATGGCATAATTAAACCAAAACACAGAAGTGAGGAAACATAGCCAAATTGTCTACATGCTCAAACTAAGAATAAAAATGTTTAGATGCACTAAAAATACTATGCAGATTAAAAGAGAGATGTCCACCTAAAATCTGACAGATGTCTAAAACGAAAATGAAAAAAGATACATCCCATAAACACACACATATTCATGTTTATATATTAGTAAAAGACAAAGTAGACCTTCATATAGAGACCATTACAAGAGAATATACAATAATAATCAAAACAATAATTTTCCAGGAATAGATATCTATTCTAAATGAGTGTAAGTGTAAAAATCTCAATGGAAGTGAAGTGGTGGATTTTCATATTAAAGAACAAAAGATTCTGAGTCAGAGCTAGATACATTCCCATAACTCTGGAATGACTACCTTCCTGACCTTGGGGACTTGGTGGATCTCATTTGTTTGATTGCTTTTTATCCATGGAATTGAACAATAATCCTAATCTCACCAGCCTTTTGTAGTGAATTTCAACTTGAGAAAGCATAAATATTGTACACAATATAGGATACACATTAGCATCTCACACTATGAAACAGCTTTTAAGACTTAAAATACCAGTAGTATTTTTGATAGTTGTTACTTACGGAGATATCAAGACTGAGAAGTCAGGAAGTGAGGACTTGTCTTGTCTTTGCCATTGACTTGCCTGATTGTCTCACTAGGCCAGCCCATATGCTCTTGGAGCCTCAGCCTCTCAATTTACAGAGTGATACTAAAATGTATGAATCATGACCTTCTGTCAATGGCACTTCCTGCTTCCTCTAGAACATTATATAGGGACAAAATGAGGTCATCGCAATACAGAGAACACAAGATTTGCTTTTACCATCTTTAGAAGAAGGCATCCTGTTCCCTAATATCATCCTATGATCCCTTAGGTGGGCCTCTATTTGTGGCAGCTCTCACAATGCTATGGGAATACAGTATTGACCCTTCCAGATCTCTGCTTCTTTAGCTGTGATAACTTATTGATTCTTTTTTTTTTATCCAATGTTTTATTTTATTCAACAATAAGCAAACAGCAGAATGAATACAACATTAAGCAACTCCAGTTTATTCTTAAGCAGTGATGTGTGATCGGCTCAGCAGTTTCAGGAACCCCCAACAGCCCAAGGCATAGCAATACTGCCCATCTACAGGGCCAGGCCTCATCAGCAGCAAGCCATCCTCCCTCTTGCTTTATCCAGTTTTGTTCTTTTAAAGTAGCCAGAACAGGACATTCACACCTAGTAGCTACCGGAACACATACTGAGGGGCAGCTGAGATGCCAGCCTCTGTCTTGGTCAGAGAGAGCACTGCAAAAACACATCTCATAGATGTCATTGAGCACAATTCTGGACTCAGAATCACAAAGGTAAAGACAGCAAACCCTTCTCCTTTTCTAAACTTTCCTTAAAGATTAATTGATACTTTGCTCTATTTCTGTAATATTTTCACCTGGATTTCCTTTTCTTTAAATTCTGGGTTGTTATTCTTTTACTAACAATGTGATGACCCCATCCCCATACCAAACTATCCCCTAACACAGAGTTCAAATTAGATGAAAATGTAACCCAGGATGTGGGACTATCTAAAATCGCAAGGAAGAAGCAGCAGGAAAAGTCACACTAAATCGCTACCTGAAAGCTCGGACCTCACCTGTGCCAAGGGAGTGGGGAATAGGAGAGCTCTACAATCATCTCTGAAGTAGAGAATACTGCTGGGGTCTTCAGGACCATTTACCTCTGCAGGTTTCTCCCACTTCTCAGACAGCTGATCATACAGTTTGGGCACATAGTAGTCCCATTCAGCCTGGTATCTCAGCCGGCCACTGAGGACCCTAGTTTGTACTCCTTACAGAAGGCCGCCACCTTGAATTTGCCTTGTCTCCCTATGGTTGCTGAGAATGAGTTCATCCCACTTTCAGTGGCTTTGTCCTCTTTGAAGACCAGCCAGATAGAGCAGTGGATGTCTGTGCCACTGTCAGGCCCCGAGCCCCTATAAATCGAGAGGACCTACCTCTGCTATTGTCGTTGCCTTTCATGCTGAATGCTAGAAAATGGTGCCATTCCCTGTATTTGGGAGACTGCCTGCTAGGAGCATCCGGGTCTGTCAGGACCATGGTGTGGAGTTTATCTGGATCAAGAGCATCTCATGTAATGCTGGTGGGACTGTTCTTAACCTGGATCACCGCCTTCAGTACTTTGCCCAGCTTGTCCACCCCCATAAGCCACCCGCAGTGGGTGCTGGGGCTGCTTCTCCACCTCCTGCAGGCTCAATGTCCTGGGCCACTTGCTGAGGTCTACCCACATGGCGGTGCAGAGCTGGCAGTTCAGCTGCGAACCTGGCGCGAAGTGAAAAGCAGACACACTGCACAGACTTGGAACAGTCCCTGAGGCTAGTATTAATTTTTAATTTTTTTTTTTAAATTTTAACCATACATAGCAGTAGAATGCATTTATACACTTTGATATATCATACATAGCTGGGATATAATTTCTCATTTTTCTGAGTGTACATGTTGCAGAATCATATTGGTTGTGTAGTCACATATATGCATACAGTAAGCAACTCCAGATTGTTCTTAAGCAATGATGTGTGATCAGCTCTGTTTGGTCAGAATGTGATTCAAAAATGCTTCATTCTATCTTTCCTATCCCCACATCCTCTCCCTTCTCTCCCATCATTTCCCTCTATCTAATCTAAGGTAATGCTATTCTTCCCTAGTGCCCCTTGCCTTATTATGAATTACGATTTGCATATTGGAGAAAACATTCAGCCTTTGATTTTGAGGGATTGGCTTACTTCTCTTAGCATGATATTCTCTAACTCCAACCATTTACTGGCAAATTCCATAATTTCACTCTTCTTTAAAGCAGAGTAATGTTCCATTGAGTATATATACCATATTTTCTTTATCCATTCATCTATTAAGGGATGACTATGTTGGTTCCATAGTCTGTCTATTGTGTATTGAGCTGCTATAAACATTGATGTGGATGCGTCACTATAATATACTGACTTTAAGTATATACTCCTTTGGGTATAAACCAAGGAGTGGGATAGCGGGGTCAAATGGTGGTTCCATTCCCAATTTTCTGAAGGATCTCCGTACTGCTTTCCATAGTGTTTACACCAATTTGCAGTCCCATCAGCAATGTATAAGTATACATTTTTCACCACTATCATTGATTTTGTGAGTTCTTTTTCTTTGCTTTCTATAATAAAGCAGAGGATCATCATCTTCCAGGATTTTGCTTCCTAAAGAAGTTTCCCTGTTTTTTGGAAGTCTGGACATCTCTCAACATTGTCACTGACCTTCAGGTTATATTTAAGTATTTTCTTATACCAGTGCTCTTAAGAAGATATATAGAAATTTCCTGAATTTAAACACAACTTTCCACATTCATACAACTTTCTCAGTGACAGGATTATTCAGAGAAGTGAAAACAAAGGAAATGAAAGCCAGTCATTAGAAAATATTTTTCCTCCATTTCTTATTTATAAGATTAATGTTTCAGAGAAGTTAAGAGATAGAAAATCATAAAAATTATTAGAAAATATGGCTTTGCAACATTTAATATTTGCTGATTTTTTTGTTTAACTGCATATCATCAAAGTACTGCATTGCTGAAATAAATTTTTGCATTTTTTCATGTTAATTTAAAAATTCAATTCATGTTAGTATAAGCTGACTTTTCTTCCTTTTGGAAAATGATATAGTGAACAAAGATATTCTAATCCTTACATATATTCTAGCCCTTATATAAAAAGATATTTGTGTCTTTTAATTAATTTTATAGGAAGACTCTGAATAACATATTAAATCTTAAAAATAATAATGCAAAACAATTAATGTATCTGTGTGGATATGATCTTTTGATGGGTTCCTGCTTCAAAGTCACTCACAGCTGGTGCAGTCAGAACTGATTAATTACTGAGTCCAGGAGGCCACAAGCCATTAACATGACTGTCGGACTCTCAGACCCTCTGGGACAGCCTCAAAACCATAATGAATAAAATTTACATATTATTTCTGTAATTTGTTAATGAAAGTGCCAAGAAGTTAGCCTCTATGACTCTCAAATATATGAAAAGCAAAATCATTTTTAAAATGTTTGGTCAGAATGTGCTTCAAAAATGCTTCATGATGGCTGGGGTTGCAGCTCAAAGAACACTTGCCTAGCATGTATGTAATACTGGGATCAATTCTCGATACCACATATAAATAAATGAATAAAATAAAGGTACATCACATTTAAAAATATTTTTTAAAAAAATGTTTCATGAATTCACTAAAAAAATAGCATCTTTTTCTTCATTCATTAAAAAAACCTTAGTATCCTCATGGATACAATAAAATAAATAAAACCCATGTAGTAAGTCTCTATACTTGATCTTCTTGTGGAGTCTTAATTGTCGTTCATTCTTAGACTTTTCTTGTATCAGACCATTTCCATCCTAAAATCCATATTTGTATAATGAATGTACTAGTAAGTGTGCAAACTATGTTCCTTGCACTTGTATAGAACAAATGTTTAACTGTTTAAGTTAATATCTGTCAATTCCAAAATAAACTAGATATCCAAGACAATGAAAAACCTACTTTCAATACATTAAGCAATAAGTCAAACTACTTTTTAGTGAAATAGATAGGTTTTTTTTTTGTTTGTTTGTTTTTTGTTTTGTGCTTTGGCTAAAAGATCTGACCAGAACAATTTTAAAAGAAGAAAAGTTTATTTGTGACTTACAGTTTTAGAGGTCTTATTCATAGAAGGCTGGATCCATTCCTCATGGATGGAGGTGAGGCCAAACATCATGGTGTAAGAGTGTGGCAGAGGCAAGCAGCTCACATCATGATCAGAGAGCAGAGACTCCACTTGCCAGATACAAATATAAACCCTAAAGCCACATGCTACCACTGCAGTTACTACTCAGTTAATTCCTATAAGAGTATGAGTTCACTGATTGGATTAAGATTCTTTCAACCCAAACATTTCTCCTCTGAACCTTCTTGCATTGTCTCACACATGAGCTTTTGAGGGTCACCTCACATAGAAACCAGAACATAGAGCTTAAGAAATTGTATGACAATTGTGGATTTCCCCTTATGAATATAGGTTCATTGTTTACTTGAAAAAATGTAGTATATTAACATAAAACACAGTCACAAAAATGTGTATGCCATTTGTATGAACTAGCTTGAGATTCCATAAGATCCCATCATGGTCTCAAGTTAAAGACCTCTGAGGTGGTGAAACATTTATATTTCTACCTCATTTAACAGAAGAATTCCATCCAGTTTACCTGAAAGTTTGAGAATTTTGCAAAAAGCTTACAATGAAATGATATTTTGTTCTTTTCTGTGTTGCTACAATGCCATATGTGAGACAGGGTATTTATAAAAATAAATTAATAAATTGAATTCTTAACAGTTCTGGATGCTGTAAAACCAAAGGCTGAAGGCTATGTCTTATGAGTCATAATATGGTGAAGTCAGAACTGATCAATTACTGAGTCCAGGAGTTCACAAACCATTAACATGACTGTCGGACACTCAGACCCTCTGGGATAGCCTCAATACCATAATGAATAAAATTTACATATTATTTCTGCAATTTGTTAATAAAAGTGCCAAGCCTCTTCAACTTGCTCAAATATATAAAAGCAAAATCAATCCTGATACTTTTCCTGATTTTACAGAACTTGCCTCATCTTTGAGTTCTCCTGATTTCCCCCCATTAAGTTGTGTGTACATCTTTATCAGCCATGCTACTGTTGATGATATGTTTTTTCCCTTTTTTTTTTTGTTCAACCAGTGAAATAAGTCTGATATGGTATTGCAGACTGTGACCCAAGTGACTTGGGAGACTTAGTCAAAAGGCTGTTCAGATTGAGTCCAGCCTAGGCAATGTGGAGAGACCCAGTCTCAAAAAGATAAAATTGTAAAAAGAGCTGGGGATGTAGCTCAGTGGTAGAGTGCCCCCGAATTTAATCCCCAGTACCACATAAAAAGGAACAGGGGTAGAATAAATATGGCATAGTTGAGAAGATATAAAATTTCTGAAATAACAAAAAATGTATTACAAATCAGTAAATTAAAAAATTAAATAAATGCTATCAATAATTTCGGCTTACCACTGAGAGATAATTAACACTACACAGTTCACTTATTATCCGAAGTTATAGCACTTATGTCTTTAGACTTTTCAAAGGTCCATTTCTCCTCTAGGGCAGAGCTGGGCATTATTTCTCATTACTTCCTACTCCTTACTTTATGAATCAAGAAAACAGATAGAAGACAACTCCAATAAAATCAGGCAAAGGAAGAAACAAATTATTTATGCAAGTTTGAATAATTGTAAGATTTTTTATACATATTGGCAATACTGCTATTAAAAATAAATGAGAAAAAAGACATTGTAGACTATGTCCATTCATCTTCATATTTTAGCTATATTGGGGATTATGGACTTCACCGGTATTCAGTCTATTGCCAGAAAAATTGGTTTTAAATCATCGGAGTAGCTGCCCTGGGGGGTTAGAAGGGGAGAAACTATATTCTTCCTTTGAACACTAATGTCTAACACTAACTATGTATTGTTTTTCTTAACCTATAAAAAACCAAACAGACTCAGGCACAGTTAAGGTGAAAACAGTTCACATTGTCATTCAACCAGCAAATACTTTTGAGTGCTCATGGTGTGCTTAGCATTCATCTAGGCTTTAGAGAAAACATACAAGCATGCATTTGAGCATGCTTGTGTGATAGAAGTTTCCCATCAAGTAAAATAAGGAAAATTTTGTATTTGTAAGATGTTGAACTATGAAAAAGTGAACACATAATATGAAATCATAATTGTGCAGTATGAGGTTTCTCGGGATCGACAGTACTTATTAGTTGGAATCTGAGAAAGAAAATGAAGTAGCCTGAGGAATTTTAGAGTAATAGGTAAAATTAAAAGGCAAAGGATCAGTTTATATAGTATCTTTTAGACCTTCATATTGATTTTCTCCTAAATTAAAGTCAATTAATATATTAGAATGCAAATTATACTTTTTCAATGTAATTAAACTTAATGTGGCAAAAAATCTACACACACACACACACACACATCAAGATATATACACAGTGGCATGAAATAATAATCCACAAATTAATATCTTAGATATACAAGATGATAGCAGAAAATTTCACCTATCTTCAAAAGGCATTCAAAGAAACGAAGAATATATATAAAACACAAAAAATACGATTCAAAATTAAGATGATGTACTCAATGTGACAGGGAAAATTTATGGCAAAATCATTTTATGTATAAAAAACGTCTTGTAACAATGCATAGTTAACTCTTTTTAGAGTTCTACGTTAAGGTTTAAAGGATCGATTTGACATACATTGTATAAAAAAAAAGGTGGAAAAACAGAAACCTGGCTTATCACTGCTATACCATCAATAGTAAGTCTCAGGCTTAAGGTTCCATCTCCATTCTCTCAAGGTAGGTATACATATTCTTAGGTAGCATAGACAGATGTAGAATGGAGGAAGCAAGAACTTTGCTCAAATTTGCCTTGATCATAAGAACATCATGTTCAAATTTGGAGATCATATGTTGATACCTAATCTTCAGGGTGGAGATTGCAAAGAACATTCAATGTAGTTAAGGAGGATAATCATTTTGTAATTTGAGAATTGGTTAAAGGAACTGTAAAAGAATAAGAGAGTATAACAAATGTTATGATAATCTAAAACATAATTTTCAAAGAGAAATGGATTTACCTTGATTGACCCTAGAAGAAAACATTTAGTTTAATGAGCAGAAATAAAAGAGAAGCAGGTTTTTTTCTCTAAGGGTAAGGAAAATGTTCATCATTATTAGAGTTATCCAAAATACAGTAGGGATAATAGGGGCTTATTACCCAGATATTGGGCCTAGATAAATAATGAGAAGGACTGTTGTCCAGTAGGACTTCTCCGACTACAACATGTACATGTATCACCTGGGGAACAGATTTAAATGAAAATTATGAAAAGACATATGAGAGTGGTAGTTGTAATTTAACATTTCAAATAAACTCCTAGGTAATGTCTACCCTGGTAATCCATTGCTTATACCTAGAGTTGCAAGCTTATAACATAATCAAATGCATTTCTTTGCAGGTTAAACTAAGTCATTTAGATTTTCTCTCAACTCTGAGATGGTATTATATATTATCAAACAGCTACAGATGAAGTTCTAGAATGGTATATCCATTTTTCTTGCTCTGATAAAAGAAAAAAAATATTTGGCAGAGTGGGCCAGGGAAAGTGAATTGCCTTGTTTAAAGAAAAGGATATCTGTCAGGATGTGCTAAAACCCTTCCTACGTGAGATGCAATAGTATAGAATACATATATGTGTACAATTCTGTTGGATATATATATATATATATATATATATATATATATATATATATATAATCTCCATACACACACACACACACATATTTGCATGTTATTACATTCTTTTACGGTACCCTTTCATTTTGTATTAGTTCCACAGTACTTTTTTTAGTGTCTTTGGAAGCATTTAATAAGATTCTTGTGTTAAAAATAAGTTGAATTGCCATATGAATTTTAGCAAATTGCATGCGGCAGCTAAAGTGCTCAAATGTTTTTAACACTGAAGTTGTTTATTGGATTTTTATTTTATTTATTTTTTACTTTTATGGTCCAGCTACAATAAAGACCAATTCAATCTTCAGACACTTGGCTATGGATAGTGCCTGACATTTATTAGTCTTCTGATTTAGAATGCAAGAACAGCAGGTTTTCCTTTAAACATGAAAAATTTTGAACATTAGTTTGACAATAATTAAATCTTATAGTTCCCTCAAAGAAGTTAGTTTTTGTTTTTTATCTACATGATTGACCTGAGTCATTCATTTTACTATACACAAGGAACATCAAGGAATAAAAAGTAGACACTAAGAAACTACTTCAAAAAATCTATTGTACCATAGACATACCAACCAATAATTCTTCCTTTCTCTATAATAATGTTAATAATGTAAGAATGTGATTATTACAGAAGTTTTCAACATGTCTTCTAATTAAGAAGAACCAAAAGAGCAATACATTAATTGGCTCCCTCTTGATTACACACAGATCATAGAACTAAGCAAAGAAGTAAGCGTTAGGCTTTATCCTCTGGCTAGTGAATGCCATTCTTCAGATTTTGCCATGACAAATAGATATTTGGTTTGGGAAAATTTAGGTAACATAGTTGATTCACCCTCTGTGGAAAAATGAAATTGTATTTCTTCTGGGTTCAGATGTCAATCAATGAAAAAACAATCCTTGTTAAAAAAATAGTGTTGCATTATCTAATTTATTTTTTTGCCTCCTTCTGAAGGAGATAGTCATAAGATCATTTTGGATGATTGATCATGGAGCAAGCCTGTGAATCAGAAGCACACAAAGATATCTCAAAAGCAGATTTTGCATCAGAAGAACATTAAAACTAATAGCATAGAAAATGTTTCACAGAAACAACTGGAAGATAGTAGATATTTTTAAAAATAAATAAAGCTATCTTACTAGCAAGAGAGAGAGAAAGAAAGAGAGATTTGTGCCACATAATGACATCTTGGTCAATAATTGCACAACACATATAATTGTGGTCTCATAAGATTATATCACCTTCTAATGTGTCAGAACAATCTTTTTTTGTGTATATATACTACATGATATTTGCACATCAGTGAAATCATATAATGATTAATTTCTTGGAATACATGCTGTTGTTAAATAATGCATGGCTGCATATATACATATATGTATGCATATTTTTATATATACACACATATATGCAAATATACAGCATGCATGCCTACATATAAGTATACATATAAATATATGTTTATGTGTGAGTATGTATATATATATACACATATATGTATTTATATCATATCTATATATATGTATGTGTATATGTATAAAATATTAAATAAATAGTAGGGATTTTTAATTTGAATTTTTTTTTAAAAAAAAGCTAGAGTAGAATGTAGAGATTGGGTAAATATTGGTACCAGATGTTATCAAAATTATTCTACATAGCAAAACGTAGAGCGTGATTCAAATCTCTTGTTGTTTGCATTGGGATTAAAGACAACAATAGTACACCTAACCTAAACTTGGTTCTATTCTAAAAGGTTTCCACTTTGTTTTAAAAAATACTGTTGCCTGAAAAAAATGTTTTATATTGAGCATTAACTTATAACTAATTTTACTCAAGTTAACCTCCATTGCACAGCATGCTTAATCTCTATATTTATTGCTTACGACCAACTACAGGGAAAAGACAGTTTATTATTAAATGAGTGACATGCAGAGGCAGAAGGACTAGCTTAGAATTATTGTTAATGCTCAATGTAGATTATAGTCCCTCCTATGAAATGGCCTTTGCATATACAAGTTGGATATGGCACTGGCCCCAAATACAAGCTGAGCATCCATACTGAAAAGTCTCAGAAATGTGTGTTTTAGAATTTTCCATATGATAAAAATGTATTATGATGCTAATTTCATGTGGTCTTTTCTTGCTCGTTTCTTACTGTTCTCTTCAAAATTGCACAGCCAAATTCCTGTGCCCAGTTCCACATGTAGGGAGTTGAAAATTTGATACTTCATCTTTGTAACAAGTAAACAGTTGAGAAAAATGAAAAATCAATATATCTTATTAGATCCATAGAAGACTAGAGGTCAGAGCCTTGACTACTGGAGCTAAAATTGGATACACTGAGGATGCAGAGAATCACACGGAAAAGGTTCCTGCCAGGGAATCAATGCCAGGGAAGAAAAATCTGAATTGCAGTTATTGACATACTGGAGGCCAAGCAAGAAATGAGCCTGAGAGTTAGAAACCGTAGAAAGACTGGATCCTGTTAAGGCCATATACTTTTGTTATTTTTACTCCTAGGAATTTAGTTAGGTTCTCCCAGCAAATATGGGAGGGAAAGCCCCTTCTTCTTCTGGAGGGGAGGGGGCGTCAGTCATTTTGAAACACTCTGAGGTAGTGTTCTCATAGCAAGGTCCGCCCTCAGGAGCAAGTAGTTAAGTGAAACCTCACCTGCTTAGGTTTTATGAAAGTCCAGTTGACCTGCAGGATGGAATCACTAAACTGTAGCTGAGAACAGCCATTCTATTCCTCCTAAAGGAGGCAAAGGAACTTAGAAATACTTGTGAGGTTGATAATTCAGAGACAGGTTTAATAAAAGACTGAGATCTTACTAGGGTCTAAAGAACACTTCCCCTCTACCTACATGTTACAGTCACAGTTCCAAAAGCCTTCTTATAACAGTGCCTTTTGTAACAAGGGACATGTGAGTGCTGGAGAGTTCTTGTCTCATGCTTGTAGAGAATGAAGTATGTGGATGACAGAGGGTGAGGATTCAGTAACAGATTTACCACAAGCAAGCCAGGAAAGTACCCACAGCAAGGGAGGGATCCCTAAGAAGCTACCATTGGTGACTGTCTAAGGGTTTCTATACTGTTTTGTTGAGGAACTAATCTTTCATTGGAAAGTTTCTCTAGAATCTTCTCTTTTTCTGATTCAGTTGAAAGTACACAATTTCAATTTCTTTTCCCATATTGGGATGGTTTAATATGTTTTTTAACCTGAATTTGTCATGTATTCATTTGTTAAAAGATTTGCTGGGGTTTAAAACAACTTGCTGAGCTTGATTAATGTTAGGGTACTCAAGACAATAGAATGTATAGACATCCAAACAGGATTGGAAACATCCAGTCAGGCAGCCACAACAACAACAACAACAACAACAACAACAACAAAACAAACAAGCTTTAACCTACGGTTTTTAATCTGGTGGAATCCCCCATTCTCTGAGTTCCCATTTCTATATCTTGCCTCAGTTTCACTCAGTGTAACATGTTGACCTATCTCACAAAATGTACAAGGTGTACTAAGAGTTAAAATATAAAGTCTGAAGAAACACAGCATACATTATGAGCAGATCTTCCAGGGATGTTAGGATTACTAGACAGAAAATTAATAACAGTAATTAATATGATAATGGATAAAGTAGCAGAATTCAAGAACAGATGTGCAATGTAAGTGGAGAAGTGACAATCCTAAGGAAGAATTAAAAATAAATGGTAGATTAAAAAAAAGCACATTGTAAAAGATGTGAATACTGGGTTTTCCTGGGCTTCTTGTTACACTGACGTATCTGAGGAAGGGAGCTCTGAAGATCAGGATGTATCATTAATTTCAGATTCAAATGTAGATACAATTGTGTATCTATGTAATTGATTGAAACCTCCAAAAACTTAAAGGAAAGAAAGAAAGAATAGAAAAATAAACTAAAATAATCAACAACTGAGGGGGGACTACAAAGAAGTCATGTGCAAAATGGTAATGTCGGGAGGAGAAAACTAAAGGCAAGAATTCAAGTAGCATTTGAAAAAAACAATGACTGAGATGCTTTCCAAATTTGTGTTAGACACCAAATCACAGATTCTGGAGGCTTAGAGAAATCAATAATTGTAAGAAAACTATACAGAGGTGCTGAGAGCCACGGCCGAGTCTGTATGGCCCCTGGCATTTTGCCAACAGTATTGATTGACAGGCAAGGCATTACTATCCGCCTCTGCCACAACTTTTGAGTTCTCGCACTATTTTGGAGTTCTCATGGGGATTTCCGGGGATTCCCCGAGAGTTCCCATTGGTTGGGGAAGTGCAGGAGGAGGGATTTCCGGGAGAGAGATTTCCGGCTGGGGGTTCCTGGAGAAGCCTCGTGGCGATCGGGAGGATTCCCCGGGAGCTGTGTGAAGTGTTTTCCTGCAGTTTAAAAATAAAGTTTGTTCCTGCTTCAGTGGCTCGTGATTTGTGCCCAGCCAGACTGCGGCATTTGGCGGCCCTTGCGGGGAACCTCTGAAGCTTCGGGGTAAGTGAAATTGCTTGCCCCTAAGGGAAGGCGAGAGAATGGGTGACCATTTTAAAAAACAATGTGTTCTTGTTTTGATTTGTTTTGTGTTTGTTTCAAGCTGCCTATCCCTAGAATTTTCTCAGGCAGATTGGGAAAAATGGTTGGCTCAAGGTTTGAAGTTGTTCACCCCTGAGGAAGAGATAGAAATAGACCACAAATGCACATGTCAAGAAAATAGGAAAATTGATACAACGATTTTTTGTTCCGTTTTTGTTTCATTCTGTTTCGGTTTTGTTTTGTGTTATCTTATTGGGTTGCGTTATCTTTATAACAGATTAGAAATTAGTAAAAAACAAATTGAAAGAGTGTTAAGTAAATTGTTAGAGGTTCAGACCATGGAGAAAGACATTTTAGATCAAGCAAAAGAGAAGGTCTCTCAAGCTAGTCAGACAGAGGATGAAAATTTAAAGGAAGAAAGCTTAGAGGAGAAACAGCTATTAGGGAAAAAGCTACAACAGGAGGCTGCTACTAACACCG
>NW_026000174.1:36863944-36880042 GCF_001458135.2 Marmota marmota marmota | reverse complement strand
TATGGCTGTATGCTGGACCGGTAGTCAGTGACGGGTATGATCCAATTGCAGTGGTACCAACCTAAGACAGGAGGCTGACGCCTAGAGGTCAGTTCATCCGATGACGGGTAAGGACCATATGTTGAATTGGACTGCCTAACAGGCACGGTCCCTAAGCCACATTGCTTGTTGTTTAATTAAACAAAAAGGGGGAGATGCTGAGAGCCACGGCCGAGTCTGTATGGCCCCTGGCATTTTGCCAACAGTATTGATTGACAGGCAAGGCATTACTATCCGCCTCTGCCGCAACTTTTGAGTTCTTGCACTATTTTGGAGTTCTCATGGGGATTTCCGGGGATTCCCCGAGAGTTCCCATTGGTTGGGGAAGTGCAGGAGGAGGGATTTTCGGGAGAGAGATTTCCGGCTGGGGGTTCCTGGAGAAGCCTCGTGGCAATCGGGAGGATTCCCCGGGAGCTGTGTGAAGTGTTTTCCTGCAGTTTAAAAATAAAGTTTGTTCCTGCTTCAGTGGCTCGTGATTTGTGCCCAGCCAGACTGCGGCACAGAGGTATATCTGTTATGACCAGCATTGCCATTAATTCAGAAACCATCAAGGAGTGATGGGGGATTGAAAAAGACTAATGAACACATGTACAAAAGAAAAAGCTGGGACCAGGAGTGATACCATCCTCTGATAGAGGAGCAGTGATCCAGAGCTAAACCAGCATGTTTATTATATAGATTTCATCATCAAAGGTAATATGTGGGAAAGTTTCTGCAAAGCAGATAGATTTTTAAGGTTGCTGTGAAACTTGAAATACATAGTGATTACTTTGTTATACACAGAATTCTCTATCTCTTGCAGCTGGTAACTGAACTCAAGGTCCAGACTAATATAACTCTGTGCACAGAGCCACTTCAGGGCAGGCATGACGATAGGAACGGGCAATCTTGATCTGTACTTTTACACAGAAAGTTCCCAGCACAAACACACCCATGAGACAGAGACCATAACCCAAGTTACCACTCTTCACCCATATCATTTTCCAACAACAGAAAAGCAAAATAAGAAAAAAAAATCTCCTAAAATAGCAGACAGTGGGACACCTTACCAATATACAGGAGCAAAACCAAGAATTATATGCTACTGATCATAAATCATACAGGTAAGAACAGAAAAGCATGAATTTAAAGTTTTGAGACAATAGAATCACTGTTTCAAGAACCCTGAAAATTTCCCTCCTAATGAAAGAAAAATAAATCCTTTCTCAGGTAACTCAATTGTTGCCTATAAACTGATTTTTCAAGGAATGTTAAAAGAAATTTGTGAGAGACCAACCTTACACGTGACTGAGTCACACTCCCTGGCTGGGTGCTGAGGCGCTCTGTCACAGAAATGTGGCAGAGCTTTCTCCACCCTTCTTGGGTTCGAGGGTTGGTGTCTTGTGTATGGGTGTGTCTTGCTACAGCCCCATGGGTGAAGCTATGCTCACCTGTTTCTTTGTAATATAATCCCTTGCCCTGTTTAGGATAGAATCTTCCATGGAAGTGCGTTGTGTGTGTCCCCTTCTCCCCTTGGATAGGCCTACCCAGGTGTCAGTCAACCTGCTGACAGTGGACATCATGAAGATAGACTTAGCCCCCTGAAACCTGACCCCTTGCCTCATTTGAATAGCTTCTCCTCAATAAAAGGGCTCAGTGCATGCTCTCACTCTCTCTCTTTCTGGGGACACTTAAGGTCAGAGAAGCTGTCACAGTGACCCTAAAGAAAAAGATATTTGTGTCTCTTGTGTGGTTATTTCGTGCAGTCCAATTAGCCCACTTTAACTGGAGTGACCCCTGAGCCTTTTAGTCGTGAGAACATAAACCCGGCAGAAATTCTTTGAGTTGTGCTGCTATAAACATTGATATGGCTGTGTTCCTGTAGTATGCTATTTTTAAGTCCTTTGGGTATACACTGAGGAGTGGGATACATGAGTTAAATGGTGGTTCCATTCCAAGTTTTCCAAGGATTCTTCATACTACTTTCCAGATTTGGCTGCACCAATTTGCAGACCCACCAGCAACGTATGAGTGTACCTTTTTCCCCACATCCTGGCCAATGCTTACTGTTGTTTGTATTCTTAATGGCTGCCATTCTAACTGGAGTGAGATGAAATCTTAGAGAAGATTTGATTTGCATTTCTGTAATTGCTAGAGATGATGAACTTTTTTTTATATATTTGTTGATTGATTGTATATCTTCTTCTGAAAAGTGTCTGTATAACTATACAGTGGAACCAACCTAGATGCCCTTCAGTAGATGAATGGATAAAGAAAATATGGTATACATACACAATGGCATATTATTCAGCATTAAAAGAAAATAAAATCATGGCATTTGTAGGTAAATGGAAGGAACTGGAGAATATAATGCTAAGTGAAATTAGCCAATCCCAACAAACCAAATGCCAAATGATTTCTCCAATTTAAGGATGCTGATCCATAAAATGCTGGGCAGAGGGGTATGGGAGGATTAAATGAACTCTAGATGGGGTAAAGGGGAAAAGGAAAGGAAAGAGGCATAGGGGTAGGAAAGTTGGAGGAATGTGATGGTCATTATTACCCTAAGTACATGTAAGAAGACACAAAGGATGTGACTCTACTTTGTGTATAGCCAGAGATATGAAAAATTGTGCTCTATATGTGTAATATGAATTGTAGTGCATTCTGTTGTAATATGTAACAAATCAAAACTTAAAAAAGAGAAAAAAATGCAAATCAATAAACTGATTTCAATTTTGTTAAAAACATATAGGCATAGAAACTAAAAACAATATACAAAGAAGCTAATAATTGAAAAAAAGAAAGGAAGGAAGGAAGGAAGGAAGGAATACTTTGAAGAGAAGTGAAATTGTATAGGCCAGAAACTTGAATCCATATGAAAAAATGAAGAGCATCAAAGAAGAAATAAGTGGTAGTAAAATTTTAAAAAAATATTTTATTTTCTTAATTGATCTAACAGTCAATTAATTTCATGTAACAATAGCAAAAGCCCTAATTAGTTACTTATATAAATGTTTTATTAATACATATACATATTTATGTGTACAAATGTTTATGTAAATATTATGACTCTATTTATGCTTATGTATGCCTGTACTTAAAATAAATTTATGATAGCCATGGTACAAGGGTTGGGAGGAAGGAATTAATATAATTTGAATATATGGTCCTTATATCATCCATGAAGCAGTACAGTATTAATGAATGTGTATTATTAGTGAATGTATTTTCCAGACTCTAGAGCATAACCTAAAAAATACAAAAGTATAGTTAATATGCTATGGAAGGAGAGAACATTAATTTATATAATATGTTCAATTATGAAACAAAGACCAAAAAATTAAAGAATGGAAAAAAGAAGAAAAGAGGCAATGAATACAAAAAAAAAAAGAATATATATTGTAGATGTTTATCCAAGTGTATTCATAATGGTTATGAAGGTCAATGGTCTAAATGTAACTGTATGTCATTGATGAGAAATCCAGTGTATAAAGACATATAAATTAAAAATAATTGGACAGATTCACCTTTGTAAACACTTTAAATATAAGTGGGCTAAACTCAGTTATTAAAAGACAAAGGTAAACAGAATGGATATTTAAAATCTGATAGTCCAATCACACATTTTCTAAAAAGGACTCACTTTAGGTTTAAATCATTCTGTATATTCAAATGCAAAGTAGATTGAAAGTTAAAGGATGGAAATAATATTACACACATATAATAATGAAAAGAAATTAGGACTGTTATATTAATATGATATATACTTTAAGTAAAAAAGTTAATTAAAAACCAAGGTCAACATTACATAACACTAAAAGTTTCAACATAACAAGAAGATGTATATATATTAGAAACATTTATGCACCTAATGACAGATAAGATAATATGAAGCAACAAATGGACAGAATTTAA
Source organism: Marmota marmota marmota (assembly GCF_001458135.2). Taxonomy (NCBI): domain Eukaryota; kingdom Metazoa; phylum Chordata; class Mammalia; order Rodentia; family Sciuridae; genus Marmota; species Marmota marmota. Next base: position 36,876,106 of record NW_026000174.1, on the reverse strand, counting down.
GCAGGAATAGTTCCACAATAGTTAAGGAGACTTCAATACACAGTTCTCAATACTTGATTGAGCAACTCGGGAAACTAAAAGAAGATAAGTGAGGAGATAGAAACTCTGACACAATAAACCACTAGATTAAAGAGACATATGTAGAATTCTACACTTCACAAAACAGCATTGGCTTTCTTTCCAGAGGACATGGGACATTATTCAGAATAGAGCAAATGTTAGTCTTCATAGAAGATAATAAGCAGCATATAAAATATTTTTTTCCAACTGCAATGGGTTTATATTACTAATTCTTAACAGAAGTAAACCAGTATGAAGTGAGGTTAAGTTCTGACATCCTATCACAGGATTCATTTATGAAAAAAAGTAAAAGATCTCAAATATTGATCTGAGAGAGAATTTTTCTGAATACAATCATAACAGACTGTCATCTTGAGCCTCTTTGGAATCATGAGCAATGAGGAGCAATCAGATATAAAAACACAGGAACTTGTGCGTGTTTCAACCAATGCAGATTCTTAAATGAACTATCCACTGTACATGATCTGAACATTGATTGGCTCAATTTTGGAAATTAGAATTAAGCATTCCAGAGCTCATCAATTTAACTTATGACTTAAGAAGCTAAATAGATTAAACTATTTCTTTATCTTTCTGAATGTATCATTGCAATTGAAGAATAGATCTCTAATAACTGAAAAAGCAATAAATGTGAGGTAGCTGCAATAAAGAATAGAATGAAATGTAGGAGCCCATAATTCAGATTTCTTAATGTAATGTAATCTGTAAAACTCATTCTAGCTCTGAAAAATCATTCTAGGACTCAAAATTTTGTAAAAGTGTATTGAGGAGATGAAAATCAAAGCATTCTTTGCAGAGGTGCTGGAAAAGGAAATTTTAAAATGTCTGTAGTGATATCCTTTTGTTTTCTATCATCTCATAGATCTTATCATTTATGGATATATAAGTGTAAAGAACTTGGACAGATGTACCAAAAAAGTCACAATAAAAATTTAGAGTGTGCAAAAATACATAGCAATGCAAAATAAAACAAAAACAACTTTCATTGAATTATTCAAACTAAAAACAATACTTGCAGACATGCTGCAAAACTTTATACTAGCTTATGGTAAATCTGCTAGCAAAATGGAAATATTATTGTATATACCTGAAATTGTAAGCATCACTGATTTCTAGAGAAAAGTAAAACAATAAATTACCAAATCACTTAAACAATAGCAAAGATACTATTTTACAAATAATATAACTGTCTAACTATATTGTCATGTTGAGTATCTTATTGTTTCTGTCTATACACATGCAAGTGTCTAAGAAGTAAAAATTCACAGACCGTAGCCGGATCCTTTTGATATCTGCTATAATACAAACAAAATTTGAAACAAAACAATTTGAAACAAAATTTCCTTCCTTCCTTTCTTCCTTCCTCTTCTCCACAACCCCACCCCGCACCCCACCCTCACATTTATCTCCATCACACTCTTGCTGCTAATACTTCTGTATTTACAGTTGTAGTTTTTTGGAAATTATGGAATTTCAAAAAACTGGAATAGGTCAAAAGACTGAAGTGTTAGCAGAAAATAATATTTTTTTCAAATATTTTATGCTGGAATTTATATGTGTGAATGTATGTTTGTGCACATGTGTGTGTGTGTGTGTAATGTGTGGACACACACATACACATAAAATAGATGCCATCTCTGAAAAATAATGAATCTGAAACACCATGTATTTAACACTGTGTTTCTCATAATGACATCTTTTCAAAACTATTTAATTCATTCTACCTAATATAAAAATTATTTCATACTGGGAATAAAAACTTATGGATTAATAATAATAATACCCACAGATTAAATATGCAATACAATATTTCTGTTCTATATATATAACTCACACAATTTTGGCAAAAACCCTGTCAGGTTGAAACTAATATCAACCTCTTTTTTCATAGAAGAGAAATAGGAATGAAGATAAATTGTCCAAAGATTTACAGCTAATGAGAGGAGGAACCAAGACTTGGACCAACGTCATCTGACTCAACAGTTGGCTCTTTTAACCAGTACATTAGTCTAACTCATTGACATGGGGATATTTGATATTTAATTCTGCTTTTTTTGTACACATAATAATATCTCTGACCTATCTTCTTGAAACTGTATTATACAGGCAAATCTTGAGAAACTGGCATTGCTGTACTACCCACTAGAATACGGTATATTGATAAATGATTTCCTAGTTACTCTCTGTTATATTACTATATGGAAGAATTAAATTATTGGAGCCATATTAGAACATTTTTATTTTTATTTACATCTTTTGTGGTATAAGGAATTTAACTCAGGATCTGTGCTCAACCACTGAGATATACACTGGTCCTTTTTGAATTTTTATCTTGCCATGTGTCCCTGACTTGCCTTGAACTAGCAATCCTGTCTCGGCCTCCTGAGTAGCTGGACTTATACCTGTGTGCTGGGATTATACATGTACCAGAGCCAGTTATTGGACATTTTTAATAAAAACAAATCCAAGCTACTTTAAGCATATTAGGGGAACACTTTCAAAAATAAAAACAAACAGAAAAAAAGGTTTTGCATGGTTGCAAGACAGACTTGAACCACATAATTAAATTAAAATTACATACTAACAAATGATGAAGAGTAATAACTTTTCTCTAGACATCACACCCCCAGCAGATCAGTTTTAGAACTTTTTTTATTTTTAAATTTTTTTTTCCATTCTCAAGACAGATCACTTCGCTTTGCTTATGTGTTCCACAACACAGACCATGAAGACTGGCAGCTCCTGCATTTGTGATTCATGGTGAAAATGAATAACCAAACTTTCTCCTGGTCCTAATTCTAAAGAAGCCATAAGATAGAATGGCATTGTCCTACCTTTGAGTAAATATAACTTGGTCCAGTTAGTAGTAACCATGAGATTTCTTAAGTACAAAAATAGAGCTATTGTAGATCAGCCCTATAAATCAGAGGTTTATGAAATGTTTTCAGAGTTGTTTATTCAACACAGACTATATCAAAACAAGGATCAGGAGCTGTGATATGTGAATAGTATTAAAGAAAAGCTCAGTTTGGAGTTTCTTACCACCATACACTATTTATCACTCCTCAAATCTGGCTAACTACCATCAATTTCTCATCTCATCCCTGAGACATACCTTGTTTTCAATATATCAGTGTTAACCTAAGAAATATGTAATCAAATTGGGAAGTATGCTGATTTTGACTCAATTTGGTCAAAATGGTAATTGCACTTCCCATAACCATATCTTTGTACTTGAACTTTTTCAGGCTTGATTTGGTCAACAAAGAAGACTTCATGAGATTTGTAAGATGTAAATTAAGCAGTAGCCATTAATCTCTGATTTTCACCATCAGACATGCAGATCCAAAACAGACACACAGGCCTTATTTATCCTTCCTTTTCTCTGCTTATGTCCTCCTCATTTGTCCTGTCATTATCCCTATTAATAAATTGTGGTCCAAATCGCATCTCCAGACATAGGGTGCAGACTCACAGAGGTGGTGATTAATTGGGCCAACAGCTTCCCAAAGATCTCTCCAAAGGCTTGCTTCACAGCCTCATTTCAGTGGCTGAATGTGCTGAGAACCTCAGATTTCCTGGGAAACTCTTCAGCTAGTTCATCCAACCTGTGTCTAAGGAAATTAGGTCAGTTACTCTTTTTCTGAATTTCTAATTTCCCCTTCTGGAAGGTATTGATTCATTTATTTATTTTTACAATTCTGGTTGTTCTACTTCCTGTAAATGAATCTATTATTACCTAACATTCATAGTAACTCTGAAATCTTGTTTTCCTGACCGGAGTTTGAATGAAGCAATGATTAACACCAGAAATGGTTTCCTAGGAAGTAGAAACTTTAAGAATAGGAATCTGATATTGGCTTCTTGATTTAACTATATTAAAACATATAACAGATTCTAAGTTTGCTGGATCATAGTGGAGATAGTGTTGACTTAAACCAATATTATTGATATGAATGCATTAATCAGTGTCTGACCTCATTGTGTTTGGGAAAGCAGTTGAAAATATTCTTAACTATTTGCTTGTTTTGTTCCCTGAAATGTCAAATCAAATTTAATTCTTCCAAATGTCATAATTCCAGAACTTCTTTGGTATACTGTAACTCTGTGTTTTCTTAAGATGACAGTATTAAATACAGATGGTCGTTTAAATTAAAATTAATTAGAATGAAATAAAATTAAATTAATTTGTTTGGTTGTATTAGTCACATTGTAAATGTCCAATAGTAAAATGTAACTAGTGATGGCCATACTAGATAACACAGATACAGAGTAACCCTTTAATTACAGGAGTTTTCTTGGACAGACTTGCTCTGGAGGACAGCATCTAGGAGCAAGCTGAGATTGGAATGCTGGAGTAGATATATTGGGTGCCTGTTTATCCAATGCCTACTTTATGTCTTGGAGGAGGACAGACTCTTCACCAAAGCTTTACAACTTGTGTTGGTAAGCAGGACAGCAGACTTCTTAAATGCCTCTGTAGTAGCTATTCTCTACAAGCCTGAAGTGGCAGTGGTAACCGTTGTTATCAAATGGATTCTGGAGTTAAATGGAGATGATGGATAACAGAGCTGTCAGAAGAAAGGGATTTTTGCACTGAACTACAAGTTTTGTCATGCTTACTGTGAAGGGCTGCAGAGACATACAGCGATTTTTAATGTTGGCTAATTTATCATGATATCCCTGGGACTGAAATAAATGGTTAGACTATGAAATTTTTACTTGACAGCTTAAGTCTGGGTAATGTTCAAGCTCATAGCCAGGGTAGAAATTTTTGCTTCATATCATTGTTCAGGTTCCAATCAGTTTATGGTGTTATGATTTTTAGAAGAGAGGGTGACTCCTTTGAGGAAAATCTTTAAAAAATTGGATCTGTAAGTCTTTCTCCTAAACTTTCCACAATGAAATCTTGATCCTATATCAGGGTGATTCGATCTGGGAAAATAAACATAATTATAGTTTTCAAATACAATTGGGAGTTAACTTACTAAAAGTAAAAGTGGCACTATGGTCCCACAGACAGTTTAGGGGGATGTAGAAGTCACATGAATAATACATCTGCTTCAGGCTTGTCTCATAGCTGGGACCAGTGGGACTCCAAACCAATGTAATAGTCACTTTCTCAGTTCTTACATTATAATTGGAACAGATACACGCGGAAATTGACAGAAACACCACATGTATTACTTGACTTATAAATATACAGTCTACCTAGAAAGCCTGGAAGATGATTCCACCATCTCAAATTCAGATTATTTAGAATTTGTGATTCTGGTCACGTTCCAGTTCTGCTTGCTTATTTTCCTGCGGCAAAGGTAAATAGATATGGGAGAAAGACAATGGGCTATTATAATTGAGGGTGTCTTTCATTTCAACCACTGCTGCAGGTGAGATAATATCATAACACCTGATATTCAAGTGTTTAGGTGTTGAGTGTCATTTTTCTTTTCCTGACTATTATAAGGACATCAGGAACCATTTTCATACAGTTAGTAAGTTTTTTAACATAGTTTCATTCTTTTACTCTAGAGATGATCAAATACAATGTAATGTAGCCCACAGGGATATTGTTTCCTCTCTCTTCCTTATTACCATATGCATCCATTAAATTGATGATGTTATGCAGATTGGAGCTGATGAGCTAAAAATAGTGACTAGCTTAGATATTTCATAAGATTCAAATGAATTGAAGGATGGGAAAGACATACAGCAATCCAAAGACTTTGTATGTTGATAAATTTTAAACAAATATGTATGTATATAGCATAGACATATATTGTAGATACAGCTCTTTTAAAGTGAAAAATATAACAATATTTAGACTCTGAATTTTGAAGAAATATATTGGTTGGGCATGCTATTCCAGCTCATTTACCAATTAATCCAAAAGTTTCACTTCTGAGTGAGGCTCAAAGCAAGCAAAGTTGTAGTAATAGGTACAAGATCTTGGGAAAGCTCTTCTGCTACATGGACCATCTGGATGCAAGAGGAAGTGTTGCGTTTTTTAGAGTATCTGATGAAGAGGATTACTGAAGAGAGGCTTTTGTGGACCCCTACAGGGAAATCAAATTGCAGAATTTTAGAATTTTGGAACAATGCTCTGTAATTCTCTATATATTCTATATCTGTTTTACTGGGTAGTAGTTTCTGACTTCTCTGGCCTTAGGAAATATGGAAATCTCCCCATGGCCCATCCTGACCTGAGCTGTCTAACCAGCTGACATCTGATCTATCAAATGTAATATTGGATACATCCACCAATACTCCTTTTAGTGGAAATGACATATATGAGGTCAGGCTTGAACAGGTCCAACATAAATTAGCAACTGGCACCTCTTCTATGGTTGCTGTGCCTGTCATATCATATCTACTTCTGTAAATAACTCCCATGACATACACATCTTATCTCTGTTTTGTTGTACCTACCACCAGTCTAACAAAAATTGCAAATCATATCTATTGATAACTGTGTAGCCCAGTGAGGAGATTAAAAAGGAAGCACCAGACAAACATTTTTTTTTCACAAAAAAACTATTAAATTTAACATATGGAGAATAAAAAAAACAAAAGTTCCCCCTTCTTGTTGTGTCTGTGTCACCCATCATTCTCTCAAATTTTCTTGATCTCTGCTATCTAATAAAGAGTAGTGTGGCATTGATGCAATCTATATATTGTAGTTACGAATGTAAACAGGCACACACATACACACAAACATGCACATACACATAAAGTTAATTTTCTAAAACTTAATAGAGCTTGAAACATAAAATACGACCAATTATAATACATGACATTAAATCTATCCATCAAAAGGCATTATTCTGCCCATTCATTGAAAATGTAATATCTAACATTTTTTTCAAGGTAGAGAGTTTATAATCAAATATAAGCAGTGTGCACCATCTTGTGGATAAATTTCCCATTAACCAGCACATTGTATCTCCATCTTCCACATTCTAAAATGACATGTCAGGGTGTCTCTAATGGGATGGAATCTATTTCCTGGAGCTCAGAGTTCTAGGTATTTTTAGAGTTCACTCCTATTATAGATGGAGCCAATATAATAAAACTGGAACAAGAAAATGGATGCTCAAGGATTTTCTTCTGAGAAATTATGGCTATATTAATAAAATATTTGATGCAGTCCAAGCATTATGACTCCAACGTCATCTGTGAAATCATGGAATTTGTATGGGTCTGATGGCAATTTAGAGTCAGAGATGCTACGATTAGAATGAAACATAGCAATGGTATCAGAGAGAGATGTGGTCAGTTAATCAGGAAAAGAATTCAGGAATTTAGAAGTAAACTTCCAAATGCATAAATTGTTATAATTACAAATGTGGGAAGCTCAAATTAGATGGAACAGCTAAAACACTCCAATATCTCAGGTTTCTATTGTTGTAAAAACAATGCATATAATCACATAGCTTATAATATCCAAAGCTTGTCCATAAAATTAACTCATCTCAAAAACTTCAAGCTAGATATTACTCTTATTGTTCCACTGTACAAGTAAGGACATTAATGTACAGAGAATTTACCTAATTTGAACAGATCACAAGCCTATTAAGTCTTGGATCCTGGATTTAAAGGCAAAAATTCCATTCCTATAATTCTTGCACTTAAACACTCTGCTATGTCATGTTCCACAATATTTTAGTGATTTGAGTGACATGAGTCCAATAAGACTTTTCCTTTTTTATTAGTTGTTATGTGATTGACATGAGGTCACTGGAAGATGAAAAGAGTAATAAACTATGAAAAATATAGAACTTAGGGGCAAAGGTTGGAGATGGATGGGATGGAAAAATTCCACAAATCTGGCTATCAGACACAGTCATAGTTCATAGGATATATGACTAACCCCATTTTTTAAGAGCAAATTATGTTATAATATCAACTTGACCTTCATACAACTCTGAGTTGAAGTCAAATATATTTTCCAAAACTTTAATATCAGGGACAACTAAGAATTATTTCTGGGGTTTTAAAAATTGTAGTGTAATACATATAGCATAAATCAAGCAACTACGGAAAATAATTTATTTTTTTCTCATTTACCAGATGAGAAGGAAACTGCCTACCTTGCTTAATTACAATATAGATAAAATGTCTGGTGAATTCAATTACTTCCATAAATGATAATTCTTTTACTATTTTGCAAGAGCATTTTAATTGAAATCATTATGTAAACAGATGTAATGAGCAGGCTCAACATGAGCTCACATTTCTATTAACATTCAAAGAAGATGCTCATACAGACAACAAGAGGAAAATACAGAGACCTTTTACAAATCTTTCTAAAATTCAGTGTTCAAAACTACAAGGGATAGGCGTGGTGGCGCACGCCTATGATCCCAGCAGCTCAGGAAGTTGAGATGGGAGGATTGCAGGTTGAAAGCTAGCCTCAGCAAGAGCAAGGCATTCAACAACTCAGTAAGACCCTGTCTCTAAAGAAAATACAAAATACAGCTGGAGATGTGGTTCAGTGGTTAAATGTCCCTGAGTTCAATCCCCAGTACCCACCCCCACCAAACACACCAAAAAAAAAAAAAAAAAAAGAAAAGAAAGAAAGAAAGAACAAGGATAAGTAGATGGGAACTTTTACTTGGGCATCAGTTTGGACTACAACAAAACAGAGATAATAATCATCTTGACTCAAACAGTGGCAGAAGATCATTGACTTCATTGCCTTTTCCTAAAGATGAAGACATTAGAAACCAGCAAGGCTGAATTTATCGTGAAGGGTCTGGTAGCTAGTTAGAAATAGAGGCAAGACTTGAAAAGCAATGTGTAAGATTAGCTTATATGACTTTTTCCTTTCTAAATATTTAGAGTACATACCTGATTGCAACCTATTTTAAAATAAAAACAATTCTACAAATAAGTAACTAGCTAACAAAAATTCAATGAATATGTGAAATAGGAACAGAACAAAAAACAACTTTCTTCCCACTGTGGAAATATTTCACACAGGAAAATAGCTACATAATCTCCATGGACATTCCTTTGCTGCATCATGTCAAATCCTAATTCATTCATACATTCATATATATATATATATATATTTACAGCTGTCCTCTATGTGACTAATACTCTATTCTTGTTGATTTGGACATGAAGTGTCCCATTACAACTCAAGAGTTGGAAGCTTGAGCCTCAAAGCAGTGATGCTCAGAGGTGGGGCATTTGAGAAGTGACTGGATCAGGAGTGTGCTAACTTCATCAGTGCATTAATTCACTGACAGATTAGTAATTTTATGGCACTATGGGGGTGATGGTGAAGATTTTAGGGAGTGGGGCCTAGTCAGAGGAAGTACACACTGAGGATATGCCCTGCAAAGAAATTTTTTACTCCTTGCACCCTCCCTCTCCCCTTTGCTTTCCACTTCCTCCCCCTTTCTTTCTCCCTGTATCCTCTTGTCTGCTGTGAACTAAATGGCCTCCCTCTGCCATACCCTTCTTCCAGAACTTTCTGCCCCCAAAGTAATGGAGCCAGCTGACCTTAGACTGAAACTCTGAAACTGTGAGTCAAAATAATTCTTTCCTCCTTTAAGTTGCTCTCATCAGTTACTTATGGAAGAGTGACAAAATGCTAACACAAGATATAAATTACAACAATAATGGAGTTATTCTAAAAAAAAAAAAAAAACCAAGTACTCAGATAATCTGTTCACAAAGATCTGAGAGAGCCAGAGAAAAAAAGGATTCTGATATTTATTGAACTGCTTGCAATTCCAAAAACATACTACGTAATCTTTCCTGAATCCTTAGTACATTCTGATTCCATTTCTACTTGCCCTTTAGAAACGGAATGCTGACAATACAGAATTCCTACCTCTCTACAACAGATACTTAAAAGCTATTTCTTCTCTGTAGCTTTTCTCACTCCCAACACCAAATAACATCTGAAGTTCAGGAATCTCACCGATTAAATGTGGCTCCTACAGCTACTAGGTAGCATAATGCCTAGAACCTAGAAAATAGCAAAATATTTCTAACGGAAAAAAATATTTGACATAATCTAAACTACTTGCTATGAATACTGTAAATCATTTTACAATAAAATTGACTGTTTATTACATTGACAGTGAATTGATTATTATTTATCACCTATAAAATAGGTTTTCACTCTAAAAATATTCATTAATTAAAGCTTACTATTAATTATTTAAAAAAATATATATACATGCATATACGTGTACATGTATGTTTACATATGCATACATTAATAGTTAATAAAATGACATATATGCATTTCATTTATTATATGGACATCAAATATATATCAAGTAATATTTTTAAGGAACACAGTTTAATAAAGTTTTTATATATAAACTGTGTTCCTTAAAAATGTTGTATTTATATAGAAAATGTCTGTACCTACCTATGATATTTAAAAATAGAAAATAGAGATCAGATCCAAAGGATCTGAAAAATTAAAGTTGGATTTTAAGGGTCATATACAAAAATTTATGCACTATAGTAGAAGGGAATTTATAAAGATTGTTTACTCAAAATCAATTTAGCTTGATTTTGGAAATAATTATATTTGGTCTGGAGCTGTAGCTCAGTGGTACAGTGCTCACCTGGCACGTGAAAGGCACAGGGTTCAATCCTCAGCACGACATAAAAAGAAAGAAATAAAATGAAAGTGTCCATCTACAAGTAAAAATGTTTAAAAATAAATAAATAATTAAAACACATGGTCATTTATTTGCTCTGCTTATGGAAGATTAAAGTAGAAACAAAAATGTTATTGATGGCAAGAAGTGAAAAAAGATTACAGTAGATGAAACAGAATCTTGATGGAAAAGAGGAAAAGCATGAGAAATTTGAGGAACAGAAAAAAAGGGAAGGAAATGTAAAAATGGAAGGAAAGTCTCAAAAAAGGGAAAAGAAAAGAAACCTCTAAAGTATTAATAGAATAAAATCTCAAATTAAAAAAAGTAAAGTATTAATGTAGAGAATGACCAATAATGCTGGGTGGCTCAGTGGTCCCTATGCACATCATTTTTTTGTAGAATAAATCAAGTTTATGATGGGCACATGTTGAGTAAAAAGAAAAGAGTTTCTACAATTTAAAAGTATTTCTTTCAAAACCAAAATAATTCGATGATTTAATGATAAAAACTGTTAAGATGAAATTATTATCTAATTTTTGAGTGCTAATCATATTTGGATGCTAACATAATGACTAGCAAATGCACATATGTATATTCACCTAATAATATGCTTGTTGCTAATGTATGCATGAGGGAAAGCGTTTATTGTAATTACACTCCTATTAAAATACATTTTATATGACAATTAAAAGCTTCAAATAATGCATATTTAATATACTAGACCACAATTAAAAAAAGACAATGATTGGTTAATATGAACATTTTGGGCCACAGAACGAAATAAAAAAAAATTCATGCAGGATTTAATAAAGCAAATTAGGCTTAAAAACCAGTCTACTAACAACCATTCTCTAAATGACATAAATGACAAGTCAAATTCAAATCCATACATACTTTCTGTCAATAAAATGGGATATAAAATTTGATTAAATTGTTGCTTTTTTTTTGCTTACAGCTATTTATGCCATGCTTGTATGCTTGTTAAAAGCCAGAAGTATCTCTAAGAACAAACTGATGTTCACCTCTTCTACTAGAAAGTAATTGCTCATATTGTCTTTTTCTTTTTTTTAAGAAATATTGGTTCTTTTTAGTTTAACATGACAATAGCATTCATTTTGATTTAATTGTACTAGCATGGAATATATCTTGTTCTAGTTAGGACCCCATTGTTATAGACTTACGTGATGATATGATTCACAATGGTGTATTCATGTACATAGAAAAATACTGTGTTCATCTAAGTACATAAGAAAGTTGTTTTGGATTCATTCCACTGTCATTCGTTTTCCTATCCACCTTTCCTCTTCCTTTTCCTCTTTCTTTCCCTTTATTCACTTTGTCTAATCTATCAAACTTTTATTCTTCCCCTCTCCCCATGTATTGTGGCTTAGCTTCCATATATCAAAGAAAACATTTGACCTTTGTTTTTTTTTTTTTTTTTTTTTTTTTTTTT
>NW_026000174.1:36850411-36863930 GCF_001458135.2 Marmota marmota marmota | reverse complement strand
CTCAGAATATATTTCTTTTACCTGGCAAGTTCAGCCTCACAAACATTTGAGAGAACAGGGTTGGTCCCACATTCATCTTATATTTGATATTCAACTCCTAAAAGAGTCATTTAATTGTTGTTCTCTGAATAGCTATTCATATTTCTTTCTCAAGGAAAGAAACAAGTTCATAGTTTTCAATCTCAACAAATGCCTTTAATAAACACCCCAAAGACTTGACTGTTTAAAGCTGGGCATTCACTTTGAATAATCATATTCACTCCATCATGAAAGTAGGACATTTTTTTTGTATGGGGGGATTTTACTTAGGGCCTTATGCATGCTGGGCAAGTGCTCTACCAGTGAGCCTCATTTCCCTGGCCCAGAAAATGGGATTAATGCAATAGCATATTTTATCCAAATGGGGATCAGCAAAAAAAGGAAGGATAATTCAATATTAATCATCTGAGAAACTATGGCAACTATTGACTGTATTTTCCTCACGTGGGATTTAGCTGTTACATTAGGTCACAGAACATTTTGAACATGTCCTTTGGCAATTCATTCCATAAAGTTATAGCAATGAACTAGAGGTGAAAATATCCTCGCTCTCACTGAGCTTGAGGGAGAATAGAAAATGACAAAACCTTGCAGCTTTGGTAAAGTTGATCATGAGACAAAGACATTTGTAACACTTTATAATAAAAGAGTTGGGTTTAGGGAGATCTTAAAGAAAAAAGTAAAATTTAAACTAAGGCATTGATCAATTGAAAGAAATACACAGAGAAAACTACATGTTTAGGTCTTTGGGCAGGAAACAGCTTGATAGTGGAACAATATTAAGTTGGTGTGACTGGATCATAGATAGTGAAGTGGATCTTTCTCATAAGGAGAGAAAATATTAAGGATTTGCAAAGGTAGAAGCGAACCAACTGGAATCCACAGAGTAACAGTAGACTGAGAAACAGCAGTGTTAAAAGTAGATTACAGGGGCTGGGGATGTGGCTCAAGTGGTAGCGCGCTCGCCTGGCATGCCTGCCGCCCGGGTTCGATCCTCAGCACCACATACAAACAAAGATGTTGTGTCCTCCGAAAACTGAAAAAATAAATATTGAAATTCTCTCTCTCTCTCTCTCTTAAAAAAAAAGTAGATTACAGAACAGAGTAATGGGGGCAACGAGAAAAATTAGACAACCTTTACATGTGTTATGAAGGAGTGCCTTAACTCTAGGCAATAGCAGACATGCATAAATATACCTAATGCATAATATCAGGTTTCAATGTTAGGATATGATCATTGAGTAGATTTGGGGGTAAGAACATGTGTATGCGCGTGCGTGTGTGTGTGTGTGTGTGTTTGTGTGTGTGTGTGTAATTTCTAGGCTTTTAGCCTGAGCAAATGAAATGAATGATGGTGAATGAATGGTGTTATAAATGACTTTTACAATCTTTAAAAAGCACATATAATTAAATTGCCAAACAGACCCAAAAGACTCAAATATCTTACTCGGCAAGTATATTTAGTCTAAATTCAAATATATAACTGAATAAAAGGTACACACACACAAAACAAAACAAAACAAAACAAAACAAAAAACCCAGACTGTGGCACATGAACACTGCTCTCTAATTTATTTCTTGACAAATTAGGACATTCTCTGAGCCTTACTTAACATAAGAATCCTCTAAGTATACTGTGTGTGTGTGTGTGTGTGTGTGTGTTTATCTCATACAAATGGGAAACAATTTGGCCATGAAATAATAAACTATACCCGTATAATCACACATGTCCCAAATTTCAAAGTTTTTTTTTTTTTAATTGTTTGTTTAGTTTTATTTAGTTTCCTAGCCATTTTATATCATATAGAAGCAGAGACAGACTGGTTAAAATATTTCAAGGATGTGGACAGTTCAGGTCATATTTACCATTTGTGTCTGCCAAGATACCTGCCAGTAGAATTTGTAAAAAGGATTGATTATTTATCTTAGGCACCTGTCAATAAATAAATGCGGTAAATTGGAGCTAACTTATGTCTTGTTTCAGTTAGCGTTTTTGCTGTTGTGACTAGAAGACCTGATCTGAAAAACTATAAAGGAGGAAAGGTTTACATAGGGATTACTGTAAAGTAAGAAAGATTTATTTAGAGGCTCATGGATACAGAGGTCTTAGTCTCTAGAAGACTGATTCCCTTCCTCAGAGCTCAAAGTGAGGTAGAACATCATGGTGGAATAGTGTGGCTCACATGGTGATCAGAAACCAAAGAGAGTTCTCCACTTGTCAGATACAAATATATACCCCAAAGTCATGCCCCCAAATCCCACCTCCTCCAGCCACACCATACCAGCCTTCAGTTACCACTCAGGGATATTAATTAATTAATTAATCAATCAATCAGGAGATTGATTCACTGATTGGGTTAGGGCTCTCACAACCCAATCATTTCTTCTCTGAACCTTGTTGCATTGTCTCATATGTGAGCTTTTGGGGGTCACTTTATATCCAAACACTAACACCCTTTGGGATTAAAATTTTAGGAAATATGTATATTATTGTTCTCCTAAAGAATATATGATGGAAGATATCAAGCCCTTTTTAAAACTTTGCTGCATGACTAAGAAGTTTTAGAGTGTCTTTTTAGGTGTATTGTTAATATCACTAAAATATAACTCTGCAATAGTTAGTAGTATCATTTTACAAAAGACTAATATCCAGCAATTAACTTTTCCAAAGGCATTAAATGATAGAGATGTTTTTTCAAACTCACTGTGTCTCCAAATTGGATATTTATTTAACTATATCACAGTTTCTTTATGCTGGTTTGTGAATATTAAATACAAACATTAGCTAAGGAAACGTGAAATAATATATTTCTTTCCACACTGAGTTGGTGGAAGGTCGAGGCAGGAGGATTACTTGAGTCCAGGAGTTTGATAACTGGGCAACACAGCACGACCCTGTCTCAAAACAAAACAAAAAAGAACAGATTGAATTGGATGTATTGTAAGGAGAAAACTCTTAAATGACTAGTTTTATTTATTTTCAGTTGTCATTTCCAAAATCAAGAGCTTGTGAATATTTTTGTGCTTTGAATGGTCTATTTACAATTATTTTCAAATTACATAAAATGTTAATTAACTAAAACACATTATCAGGATTATTGAAAGAGATAAGAAAATATAAAAATGAAGTTTGGTATGCCAAGGACAACATTATACTATATTTTGCTGGTTGCATATTTACAAATTACTTGAAAAATATCCCTTTTTTATGAACTATCTGAAACTTCTACTGATATCATTTTTTAAAATACAAAATATCTGTGTATTAGCTTGTAAAATCTAAATCCAAAGAATTTCAGATATATCCTGTTCTAATTCAAAGCAAGTGTTTCAGACCAATATATTCATGAATTATTTTATGGAAGAAAGGGCAATCATTTGACAACCAACACCTTCTCTGAAAGAGTTCATGTGCTGTTTAGATTTATAACAAGAGTCTGGGGAATCCACATGATGCTTATACCAGCTGTCCCCAGGCCTCTTAGGATCAATTTAAGACTTTACCCAGCCCCTTTATTCTTTGTGAAGTGTAAAGGCAGCCTCCACAGGTTTCAAAAAAAAAAAAGAATTTTTTAGGAAAGATCCTCTTCTTCTTTTTAGAAGAAAGCAAAGAAGCTTTCTGTCCCCTAGTGGTACACACACTACCCCATGGCCCCCACATAACCTTCCAGAAAACACATGAACATACTCTCCTTCCTTTATAATAGTGCTTTTGGGATCCACCTGCACAGTCAGTTTAAAGAGACACTTCTTTGTTTGAAAGTCCCTTCAGTAGTTGGAACTACTCAGTTCCTTCAGTAGTTGGGCATTTCCTTTACCTTTATTGTTTCACTTCAAGATTCTGGCATTGAAAATGTAAAAACATCTGCATTTTTTAGTTAATTACATTTTTATCTCTTATGAGTACAATTTAGTCAATGAACTAAAATGAACGTGACTAATTCTAGAAAGTACTGTATGTAAGAGGCTAAGAAATCAAGGAAAGAAGAACAAGCACATGCTATGTAAGCACCACTCTAATCCACCATGGCTCTTAAGTATAAGAATCCTTCCTTATTTCCTGTTGAGAGGGAGTCTTGCAAAGGTCAAGGTACTTGCCACCGTCCTATTTCCCATTCCTTTCTTTGTCACAGAATTTGTGAAATTATTTATTAAAAGCTAAGTATTGGAATTCAAAATCTTTCTGTCAATCTCACACTCAAAATGAATCATAATGAATGGAAACAACATTACTATTAAGAGTAGAGCCAGCTTTCTAACTGAACAAATCTTATATGATTTTTTTTCTTTTTAGATATACATGACAGTAGGCTGTATCTTGACATATTATATATATATATATGGAGTGTAACTTATTCTAATTAGGAAGGATTAAGTTAATGGTATAAATCTTAAAAAGAGTATAGCTAGGATTTAGCAGGAAAGAGAAAGGATTTACAGAAATTTTGGACTCTACACATGGGGATAGTTTAGGTTAAGTTGTGAAGTGTATCCTATTCAGGGACCTAGTTAGTGTAATAGTATAATAGTCATTAAAAAGAACAAGCCACAATAGTCAGACATCACTTATTTTTATGTCACAAACCTAGAAAGAAAAGTAGTACTTTACTTGATTGTCCTTGAATTATTTAACAATGGATATTTAAGTTTTCTAATATATTTGTTTTACTCACTTTTATTTATCATCTGCAAGGTGATCTTTTTCTCTTCCTCTACTTCCAGAGAATTATAATTAAGATTTCACTTTATATATTACTTGCTCACCGTTTGTCAAGCTGCCTCAAATTATTTTTGTTTTGCCTGTCTCTAAATAAGTAAATTCCCAAAATTACAATACTGTTTACTAAACAGGGATTTGAGAAAACAAAAAACCATAAATTAAACTCTCCTCTCTCAATTACCTAGGTCTGAGAGAAGCACAATAGCATATACTTACATGGTAGGTCATTGGACAATTACACTTATTCACTTTAGGTGATAATAGCAAATATAGAGAGACTGAACAAATAGATATATATTTAGATTTTCTTCTATTATGAAACAGTTGCCCTCTTTCCAGTACAGAATGGCAACATTACTTTAATGCATATCAATTTTGATTTAGATATGTTTGTGACACAAGGGAGCTGAAATGATTTGTTGCAACTCAAGTACAAGAAAATAAACCACCTTAATGTCATTGTCACTCTTCTTATGTCCCTAATCCTTCTTTTAGGTATAGTTAACTGCTCTAGGAAACCACAAAAAGATATCTCACTGGTTATTTTTCTATTTATAAAGTTCAAAAATTTCTTCTTTGAGATTTTTTCAGCTTTCTACCCCTTTCCTAGACTAAATAATTTTCCTACAGCTCTCAGTTTAAACTATATTTTAGAAAAAACATATTTCTTCAATATACAAGAAAATGTTTTGATCATATACTCTGAAATTAAAGAAAACATAACTATACAAATATAGTGTATTAGTTTGACATGTGTTTTCATGGGATATTGGTCTTCAACTTTAAAACTAACACATACTTATTCTGGATTGAAGATACTGATTTTTAACTCTAAAACTAATTCGTACTTATGAATATGAAAGCTGTTTTTCATTGTTGGAGAAAAGAGTTACAGATTAAAAAAGCTTAGAAGGAGAGTATACCCTATAGTATTAAATTTGAAATATGTGAACAGGTGATTTAAAACATACATACACACACACATACACACAGATACATAGAAAAATATATAGATCTATACATGTATCTTCTATGTTATCACACATATATTCTTAATCTTCTTCTCAGAGAAATAAACTTAAAATAATCATGAGTAACACTGAATACACCTAGCACCTAGGCACCTAGGTATTATATTTTTATATACCCTGAACCAATAATAGGGATTAAGATATAGATCTCCTTAAAGAAATTGCTGATTTCAGGACCTATAAAGCAAAGTCACAAGATGAACCAAGAATCTAGGACTATAAGGTAAAGAATATTTTTTAAGAGTGATGGAAGGGCTTAGGCATAAGCATGTCTAAGCAACACAGTAGCCAAATTGGAAGAGTTCAAAAGACATTTCTAGAATAAAGTAAGGAATAAAATAATGTTAATAATAGTAAAGAATTGTGATCCATAGAAAAAATAAATATTTACACATCCAAACTGATACACAAAATTAGTAAATAATAAAATAGGAAAAAAGAATAGATTTTCATGGAGTCCTATTTAATAAAGGTAGAAAGTATGATAAATATAGGCATTTACCATTTAACTAACAACACCATTTAATTAAATATATTTAAACAGATATGTGTAGATAACTTCAGATAATATATAGGAAGCTTTTTTTCTCAAATATTTGATATAAATTTGCCTTTATGTTAACAACATTAATCTTATTTATTGTTAGGTTTGCAAGATCCTAAAATTATAAAAATGATAATACTATATTTTTAAAATATTTCCCCATAGAGGACATTTTTATCATAGGTAGAAAGCTGTTAACTTTACAATTAGAAATCTTAGAATTCAGTACTTCAACCAAATGATTGAAGATAATACCATCTGTAAGAAGACAGATCAGCATTATGTTTCACCTGATATAATGCACTGATAGACACACAATATAAACCCTGAACCAGTTTTGACAAGTACACACTTAAACATGTGCAAACAGCAGATAAACACTGATAGGCATTCTAAGAAATGATAGAGCACCACTTTTTTAAAGTGTCAAGGTCATGGTAGACAAAAAACGATGGAGAAACATCCCTAGAGGAAAAAAATTAACCTAATAAATAAATGGGCAAAGAAACTGAACAGGCACTTCACAGAAGAAGAAACATGAATGATCAAAAAAAAAATATGAAAGATATTCAACATCTCTAGCATTTAGAGAAATGCCAATCAAAACTATACTGAGATTCCATCTCCTTCCAGGCAGAATGACAGTTATCAAGCATAAAAACAACAATACGTGTTGGCAAAGATGTCGGGGGAAAGGTACACTTATTCATTGCTGGTGGGAGTGAAAATTGGTGCAACTATTATGGAAAGCAGTATGGAGATTCCTAAGAAATCTTGGAATGGAACCATCATTTGACCCAGCCATCCCACTCCTCAGTATATACCAAAGGAATTAAAATCAGCATACTACAGTGATGAAGCCACATCAACGTTTATAGCAGTTCAATTCACAAATTCATAATAACTAAACTATGGAAACAACATAGGTTTCCCTCACAGATAAATGGATTAAAAATATGTGACATAGGGGTTGGGGTTGGGGCTCAGTGGTATAGCACTTGCCTGGCATGTGTGAGGCACTGGGTACAATTTTCAGCACCGCATAGAAATAAATGAATAAAATAAAGGTCCATTGACAATTAAAAAACACATATTTTTAAAAATTGTGACATTTAGTATGTATATATACAATGGAATATTACTGGACCTTAAAGAAGAATAAAATTATGGCATTTGCTGGTAAATGGAGGGAACTGGAAAATATCATGCTAAGGGAAACTAGCCAATCCCAAAGAACCGATAGCCAGATGTTTTCACTGATATGTGGATGCTAATTCACAACAAGTGGTGAGGGTCTAGGGATGAATAGAGGTACTTTGGGCTAGACAGAGGGAAGTGAAGAGACGTGAAGTGTTATGGGGGTAGGAATGAATTAGACATAACTTTCTTATCCTATGCTCATATATAAATACATAACCAGAGTAACTCCACATCATGTTCAACCACAAGAATGGGATCAGATTGTAATGGGTTGTACCCCATGTATGTATAATATGTCAAAATACCCTTAACTGTCATCTATATCTAAAAATAACAAATAAAAAACAAGAATGGAGCTTAAGGAGATATTACAAATTGTACTAAAGATGTGTGATCCTTAAATTAATCCCAGACCAGAAAAATTACATAAATGGGGAATTTGGAAAAATATGAATAATAAGTTTTATAGCTAGGTTAAAAGTATTTTATCACTGTTAGTTTTATGGTTTTGCATATTATTTTACAATTACATAAGATGTGATATTTGGGAATCTGGGAATGATGCACACAGAAGGGTTTTCATTATTTCTCTAACCTGTTTTAGAGTTTGAATGATTTTATAAATGATCATTTTAAGCAATTCAATGTTAATGTTATATATATATTGATGTGCATGTATGTGTGGTTATAGGTAAAGAAAGATAAAATCAAGGTTTTGATAAAATCAAGGTTGTATATTGCACAACTTTTGGACAAAATAACATATGAACAAATTATACTTAAATTAGTTATTATTGGCCACATATTTATTGGTAATATGAATTAGTGTATGTCTTTTAAACCATTTTTATTATAATCATGTCTGAAGAAAAGTGCTAGTATACATATAAATATAGCACAATCATTTTTTGGCAGCACTGGGTATTCATCCCAGCACCTCACACATTGCTAGGCAAGTGTTTTACCACTGGGTTACCCCCAGACCCAGGACAGTTGTTTATCATCAATTCTACCTCCTTATTACCAGGGTAACTTTAATTTTACCATCACAGTAATCATACAGATTCACATAAGTTTTTTTCCAGATAGTTTCAAATGACTGTCATTTTTTTACTTTTATTAAAAAAAAAAAACTATAGAAGGCAAGAATGTAATAAAAATATCACCAACATATATCTTAGTGCAAGAGTCCTACCAGTAATATATTTAATCAGATATGTATAGATAACTTCAGATAATATAGGAAGCTTTTTTTCTCAAACATTTGATATAAATTTGCCTTTATGTTAACAGCATTATTCTTATTCATTGTTAGTTTTGGTTGCAAAATACAACTATTTTTCTAGTGACATTATTTGTGTGTGGTGTATGTGGATGACAGGGCCACCATATTTTTTTTTTCTTTTTAAAGATTCACATATTTTTGAAGAACAAGTGACATGATCTAATTTTCATTTTAGATGAATTACTGACATCCATTATGGTTTCCTGAGAAATAAAAATTAAAAAAAAATTAATATATACACGGAAGTAGAAAGTTGTACTGCAAAAGGGGCTGGATATACTATTTATAAGAAAAATTGCTTAGGCCAAGTACAAGAAGTCTAAGCCTAAAATATCTTTTTAAGAAAAATAAAGGATTTTTTCCAGCAGGTTAATTACTTGTTGCTATTAATACAGTGTGTCTTTTTTACTGATGGAATTTCATAGCTGAAAGAAATCTTCTATGTCATCTCATCCATTTGCTTGATCTTATAGACAAAAAAAATTCTCAGAGGGTTAAACCAATTTACCCAGCTGAGCATAAGGAATGTTGGCCTATCATATCACACAAAATAATATTATATCTAGTTATAATACTGCTTTACAAATTTTTTAGTGTGCCATTTCACACTATGTCAATGGTATTTAATCTGCCCAGCTGGGGTAAAAACTCATTTTGTATTTTTAGAGAAACTGATATATGAAAGTGAGATTGGGCATTAGAAATGACAAATATTCATCCTGCTAGTTCTTATTTATGCAAATGAGAGAGGGTCAAAAGCTGAGAGAGACAAAGCTCTAATCAGAAAAAGAACAGTGCAGTTAACTGTCAGCACTGACCACCTTCTCAATACTCCTGTTTTTTAAAGTATTCTGTGCTGTTAGAAAAGGTGCATTTTTTAAAATGCAATTTTGTTTTCATTTTTGGATAAACTGTTCAGAAAATTTAAACTTCACAGACATCAAAACACATATATTAAACATTTATTTATTTTGTCCTAAACGATATACTTATTACTAGAGTTGTGAGAGAAAGCAATTTAAATAGAATCCCTGCTCTTTTAGAGTATACTGTCTGGATGAGAATTATAAAATAACAAAAATAAGGATACTCAAAAATAGTTGTATATGTGTTATGATATATGAAACACATCACATTGTGATAGTGCACACAGAGGGTGCAGAGTTATTCAACTCTTGCTAAAATAATATTGTGTAACAAACCAGCACACACACAAAATATCTATCTTTGTTTTCTATGTTTTTCTCTTGTGGAAAAGTGAGTAGTAGAACAACCCTCCCAGTGTAAATACTCACAGAATTGCACTAATACAGAGGAGGCAATAGTTTTAAGCAATTGAATGATACAATCAGGGAACAACAGAATCTGGAAGTTAAATTTTGCAAAGATAGAGACACTTGAATAGTAATGTAGGATCCCAAGAATATGCATCAACAACATATAAATTACAGATATAAAAGTTCAAGGTGACCAACCAATAAGTGAACTATTTATCATAATAAAAGTAATCCTTTTCAGAGGAAAGAAATAAATGCAGAGTTTGTACAATATAAATTAGCAAGGTCCAGTGCACAATATTTAAATAGTTAATTATAAAGAAATATCAAACATGGGACTGAATTTACATCATCACAAACACATAAATTTCCAGTGTTAGACTCTGAAGATCTAAACAATATTACATTAAATAAGTTATATGATATCTATTATTGCCATATATTTCTGAAGGGGATCACCTTGTTTTCAAGGTGAGACAGGTGAAACCTAAACAGAGCATGGGAGTCTTGCCAAAGTAGGAGATGGATATTAACATTCAGGGGAAATAGATTTTCAGTGAAAATTACTAGGGAAGAAAGCTACCAGAAGAAATCTTTCGGAAATCTTCACAAATATCCCTTTGAATTGTAACTGAACAATAAGCTGTAGAATAACCAATTCTTAGAATTTATAAGATAAAAAAGTGTTCTCGTTCCAAGTAGCTTAAGTGGTGGTTAAAATCCCAGAATGGTTACACATTAATCATGGGGCTCAACTAGTGTAAATCCTTTAAGCCTCATTATGTAAAACTGCTCCAGAACATATGGAATATATGAACATACAAAGGAGGGAAGTGTACTTCATGAGAAGAAAGCACATACAAAAAGTAATTACTAAAAAATAATACATATACCATTCACTAAATGGGATTACCAGTGGGTAGCATCTTGCAGAACAAAAGATCAGTGAACTTGAAAAATAGAGTAACAGAAAATGCATTTGAGGAATAGTATGTGTCTCACACACGTGTACCTGGAGTCACAGAAGAAAAGAGTGAATGTAGAAATAGTACAAAACTGAGGAAACAATGTTTATTGTACATTTAACCTTGCACAGTGTCACACTTCTCAAATTTCAGACAACCAAGATAAACCTTGTTTCAGTATAAAAATATAAAAACATTTGGGGATGTAGTTCATTGGTAGAGTGCGCATGGGTTCAATCCCCAGTACTGCAATAAATAAACAAATGTATATCTAAGATTAAGAAAAAATTTCTTTATTGCTAAATACAGAATTCTAAATATAGAATCCCAAAATTTCTCAAAAGAGTTGGAAAAGGATAGGCACAAAGAAACTTACCAAGGTAGTTCATAGTCAAATGATGAAATTCATTCATGAAAAGAAAATAAATCATAAGGTTAACCACAGACAAATTATATTCAAAGGAAAAGTAGGAATAATTTTTCAATTATCATAATCGATGCAAGGGCAAAGAAAGCAACATTTATTCATCTGGTTTAAAGGCTAAAAAGAACCTCTGGCTCATGGTGCAGGCCTATAACTGGTCAAATTGTCCAGGCTGGCCTTGAACTCATGATAGTTCTGCCACAGCCTCCTGAGTAAGTGGGATCACAAGCAGTTTTTATCAAAGTAGAAAAAAAAAATCACAATTCTAAAATTCACATGGAAACTCAAAACATTCAAAAGATAATAAAAGAAATCTTGAGAAGAAGAACCAAGCTATAATAATGACTTTTCCAGATTTTAAAATGTTACAAACTACAGTGGTTAAATCAATGTGGTACTTGGGCATAAAGACAGACATAACGTAGATAAATAGAACAGGATCAAGAGCCCAGAAATAAACCCCTGTATATGTGGTTAACCAAACATTGGTAATGGTGCCAAGATTACACATATGGAGAGGGTAATCTGTTCAGAAAATGACATTGAAGAAATGGATATTCATGTGCAAAAAAAAAAATAGAAATTGGACACCCATCTTACATTATGCATAAAGATCAACACAAAGTGGATTGAAAACTCGTGTGTAAGAACTGAAACATTAAAACTCCTAGGAGAAAACATAGGGTGAAATCTGCTTGTCCTTAATCTTGGTAACAATTTGTACATGAAATTAAAAACAACAAAGCAAATATGGACAAATGGAGCAGTATGAAACTAAAAGGCTCTATAGGGCATAATAAACGAACAGAATGAGAAAAGAATTCAGAGAAATGATTTGAAAGTCTAGTTATGTGGTGCTATTCTCTTCTCAAAAATATGTAATGCTTTCATTTCAGTATATAAGGCAAAATCATAATAAATGGCCTATATGGTCATTGTTAAGGCGAGACTGCAATAAATCACCAATTTGATCTTAAAGCAGGAGATGGAAACTTTATTCACCATTAGTCAGGTCAAGGGACAGGCTGCAAGTCTACATCCTTCAACCCCCTTCCAAGGTTTGAGTATACCTTTTATAGTCCAAAACCACATTAAAGCATAAGTGGCTCTTGCTATAATTCAAAACCATAAACAAATGTCATGAGATAAAATCGTGAGCAGAAAAGAGAGTGGGTCAAAACACCCCTAGTTATATACATGTTAAAGAATGATCACTAACATCTAGACACTCAATCTCTGACAGGGTACAATGTCCAAGAAAAATGGGAACCAAAGAGAGAACACTTTTACATTGTATAAGAATTGCAATTTTATGTTGTGAAACATGCTATACTAAGCAACTGTTAATGGGTACAGAGGTGGGGCTTTCCCTGGGAGAAGAATTTCATACATGATGTGGAGTTTCAGGGCAAAATGGAGTCTGTCAGATCATTGCCAATATTGCCTGGCCTAAAACATCATGTATTATTGCATTCTCCTATTCTCTATTTTTATATTTTCATTTGACTCTACCTTATGTATGTTCAAATATGCCGTTCATATTAACACCTCTAGAGCATGGAATAATCTTTATAAAAGTACATTCATGGCTTGATTCCCTTCCTTCTCAGTTTCAACTTCTCAGCAAGGTCTTTCATGGCCACTTTACTTAAAAAGGCAATACTCACACTTCACCCACTCCCACACTTCCTTCCTTTCCAGAGTATCAGTTTTATTGCTTACCAGCATTTGACCTTGCTGTTTTTTTCATTGATATATTTGTTTCTTGTCTGTTTCTCCATCTCTGTAGATATCCACCAAAGGCTTCATATTCCATGAAGCCATTGATGTCAAAAGGTTATTTGTGAGCCTGGCACAGTGGTGCATGTCTGTAATCCCAGGGGCTCGGGAAGCTGAGGCAGAGGGATCATGAGTTCAAAGCCAGCCTCAGCAAAAGCAAGGTGCTAAGCAATTCAGTGAGACCCTGTCTCTAAATAAAATACAAAATAGGGCTGAGGATTTGGCTCAGTGATCAAGTGCCCCTGAGTTCAATCC
>NW_026000174.1:36817894-36850394 GCF_001458135.2 Marmota marmota marmota | reverse complement strand
TATATATATATATATATATATATATATATATATATATATCTCAAATGTTAGAAATTTGTTGATTGGAAAGACAGATGTATGAATTAATGTGCAAAGGTATTTCTGTTAGCTTTGATATGCTGAAAAATATAAGCTGATTTTGGCTATAGTAAACATTGATAATTCAAGTAATTTAATTGAAAAATGCATGAAATCAAGTTGGAATTAAATTTTTATGCAAATATAAATTTAAAAGAGCAGGTCATGATAATGATATTCTATAAATTCCCAACCATTTTAGGAAATTGATACATATGATGTTATCATGAGATGGATCTTAACTATTTATTGTAAATAAATTAAGCCCTAGATACTTAGTGAATGCTACCTTTAACATAAGGAAAAAGTACTTTAAAATTCATTTAATAGATAACTTCAAAAATGTTGTGGTCTGGCATGATGGCACATACCTTTAAACCCAATGGCTTGGGAGTCTGAGATAGGAAGGTCACAAGTTCAAGGCAAGCCTCAGCAACTTAGCAAGGCATGAGCAACTTAGTGAGACCCTGTTTCAATTAAATAAATAAAATTTTAAAAGGTTGGGGATATAGCTCAGTGGAAAATCACTCTGGGTTAAATTTCCAGTACCCATCTTCCAAAAAAAAAATATGTAGCAATTAAGAATCATATGGGTGCTTTGGTATTCTGCAGTGTATAATAATACTAAACAACAAACATTAAAATAGTCCTTGTTACACATATATCAAGGGCTTCCCACTTAAAGCACTCGCTGCTCTCTAGGGGTCCTGAGAACTAAAATTTACATTAAAATTTTTACTAATTGCCAAAACTACTGAAGAGTAGTACTTGTAAATAATGTCTACTTTCCTTCCATCAGAGCCTTAACTGTATATATGTGATGCTCCTCTAACTTAGTTTACAATTAAAGTGTGGTCACAATGAAGTCAAGCAAACAGGGTATGGGCTGATCCCAACTCCTGGCATGCAGGATATACTATATACTACTTCACAGGATAAGCTGAAATTATGACTTCTCCAACTTACTTATTAAATCCACCTTCTTTATATTGTTAAGCATGATATGGATGTTTGCTTGAAACAATTGGCCTCGTTTATGAGCTATAATTATTTGGGAAAAATATTTTACAAGGAGTAATAATTATATTTCTTCTTTTTTAAAAAATTTTATGACACAAATAGGAAGAGACAAACTGTCATCTAGCCTAAAAAATTAATAAATATTAAGAATTCTCTTATTTATTTTGACAGTTATCATTATTTTTAAATTCCAAGTGTACATATTGTCCTGACATATTTTTTAATTAATTTACTTTAATTAGGTATGTATGACAGCAGAATGCATTTTGATTCATTGTATACAATTGCAGCACAACTTTTCATTTTTCTGGTTGTACAGGATGGAACATCGCACCATGTGTGATTTTGCACCCCCTGGGCCCACCTGGGAGCCCAGGCCTAGCCTACCTCCATTTTGGGAAACTGCAGCCATCACAATAATTATATTTCTTGATGACTAAAAAATCCTCACACCTCTCAAACCTACTGTATTTGTGACAGCTGAACAATCATTTGATATGTGAAGATTAAGAGTCCTTGTCCTTCATCATGCATAAGTGATCCTTGGAATAAAAAGTCTTTTTTAGAGAAACAAACAACTCTAGAAGCTCTATGAGGTTAGAGAATGCCCTTATACACCTCTCAGAAAAAAAAAAATGAAAAGAATTTGTGCAGTGATTAGAAAAGAGAAAACTTTTCTACAGTTGCACAACTTCTTTGAACCAGAGTTTCTGTGAATTTCATATGAGCAGCCGTAAGGATCAAATGGAGATTCTCTGCAGAATTGCAGATAAAATTTTAATTCATATCAAAGAAAAAGGACTACTAGGTATGTCAAAGACCAAATCCAAACAATGAAGGAAATTGACTTTCTTAGGACTGATACAGTAGGGTGAGGAGTCTGTATCTGAAGCAGAGGGTCTCCATGAGAAGGTTTTGCCTCATACATTTATATAAGGAGGCAGGTACAAATTAAAGGTAATTTAGAAGGAAGTGTTAGTTAGTCAATAAATAGAAAAAAGTGTATTGCCATTTTCTTCTGATTTCAGGGTGTCAAACAATTCAGCTAGCCTTTATAAACCAAAGAACAAGGAGTGGGAGAGTGTGATTTTATCAACAAGAACTAGCAGGACAGCCTCTTGTAAACAAGAGTCATCTGCAAATCTTATGGGATTTATAAGAAAGTGTGCACAGTATTTCCAACTGTGTCACGTGGGGGAAATCTAGCTCTTTGTTTCGAGCTATTTCCTAGAACACAAAATGGCAGGGAATATCTTCATTGTTCCTGTTTTCCAGAAGTGTATGGTTCAGGGAAAGTTCAATATTGTCAAGAGCATAGTGTCATATCCCTTATTACAAGATATGGGAGATAAATGGATTCTTTTAATGGGAGAGTGTTATGATTTCACTATTCCTTGTGCACAGAAGGTGTCTAATGTGATCTGTTCATCATTAACATTTGGATGAGTATTGTATCATAACTTTCAGTAACTGTACAGTGAGTTAGCTTCTCCTTCCCACAAACAGAGCATGGAATGAACTCCTTGCTCATTTTACTTCTGTGGACAGAGTTTTTTATCCTTATGACAGACTCACTCACAGATCTTCTATAAGTTGCAATTGCCTGGCTGATCCTAACCTACCAGATGAGGTCCTAGAAAATTGCCAGCAATACTTGGCTTTCTGTGCACCCAAAGCATTTGGGTTAGATGGTGGGTTTGTTCACATTGCTTTTTACATCAATCTGTAGTCTGATAATTTACACATAATTGTTTCCCCAGGGAATTCTTTCAATGATTTAGAAAGTATATGTTCTATGAGATAACTTGGTTACCTAGTGCCAAGTAATAAACAAACATACACATAATAAATTCTGTAGCTTACTCTATAGATGTAAGTTTCTACCATGATTCACTTTGGGTACACCCTGCTTGCCTTAGGTTGTGCAGTTTAGAATGAGCAGTTGCTTTTTAATAGCCTGTGCAATGCAGGCTGAAATTATTGTGAAGTATTTTCTCTTAATGTTTTTTTTTCTTTCAAATAATATTCATTTTTAAAACTTCCATTTTAAAAATGGATAATGTATTGTCACATGCACAGCATTTTCCCAGCTGCAATTTTCAAAATAATGAGTTCCATAAAAATTATTCCCTGAATGAGAGACTATAATTTGCAACAAATTAGCTTAAATATAGTTTTTAAAATATGGTTTTGAATCATTACCTGTCTTTTTATTGGCTCCCAATAGAATGACATTTGCAGCATCTTCTGCATATTAAGCCTTCAATCTCAGACAATTTCACTGAGGTATTATCAGGACTAAAGACCTTTATTCTGACATGTCTCTCAATCACAAACCTGCAAAAATCATTAGCCCCAAGATTCCTCTGTAATCAATAGATCAATTTCCAAGTAAAATTTAAGTTTTTACTAAAATAAAGTTTCCCTTAAGATACAGAATTTAATCATGTATGTAAAAAAGTGAAACAATACACATGAATATAGGAACATTTGAGTTGCATTAAAACTAACATAAAAATTAAAATAAGGTGTTCTGCATTCAAATTAAAACTGTGCAATTTGCAAGTATCATGACATTGGGCAGGTTAGTCTCCCTTTCTGCATTTCATATTTTTTTTGGATAAAATGTAAGAATATCAATGTTTAAATATAATACATAAAAGTCATAGGATATAAATAATACAGCAAAATTTAAATGTGAAGATTTAAATTCAAATTTAAATGAGTGGTGCTTGATATGTGTTGCAGCACAGTACATTGTAAATTTTCTTGCTGAAAGGTGTCACATAAAGCATATGAAGGTACTTTTATATACCACATGCTTAATGAATGCCTGCTAAGTGCTAAAAACTGCATGTACCTCTACTGGATGAATTAACACAATATGCTTAAAAAGTTATTATTCCTCTAAGGCATTAACACAATGTCTTATATTCCCGTACAGACGTGATAGTGTCAGAAACACACTTAGGTCACTTGTGAGGATAAATCTTAGAAATTGAATTGAGATGGACATGGTGGTGGTGGTTCATGCCTGTAATCCCAGTGTCTGGGGAGGCTGAGGTAGGAGGATAACAAGTCCAAAGCCAGACTCAGTATGTTAGTGAGATTGAGACCCTAAACAACTTACACCCTGTTTCAAAAAAAGAAGAAAAATAATAATAAAATAAACAAAAAAAGGGCTAGGATGAGGCTCAATGGTTAAACACCTCTAGGTTCCATCCCCAGTACCAAAAATATAAAATAGTATAAAATTAAATGGGAATTTTTTCTTCTTCTTCTATTTTCCGGAAAATACTGAAGAGAATTAGATTCTTTTTTTTGTTATTTTTGTTTATAAAGGATAAAATTTTCAAATGAAATAGTTTGGTCTAATTTTTATCTGAATGATTAAATTAGAACCTAATTTAAAAGTTATATGAATTTTTATGCTATTTTTCTGTTTGGTGAGTCTTGATACTTTCTACTTTTGAAGTAGAGATTCATTTTTATAAATAACATACTATGTATGTAGAGATTTGTTGTTGTTGTTTTTTTCATATTATCTTTTTAATGTTTTCAGAGTTTGGAGGTGAAATACTCATACACTAATTGTACTTTCTTTTTATCATTTTTAATTCTTTTTATCTTTTTTAATTTGTCATTTCACCCAGATTTTTATAATTTCTTTTATTTACACATGACAGTAGAGAATATTTTGAGATATATATATATATATATATATATATATATATATATATATATACACACAAATATGGAGTACATCCTATTTTAATGAGAATTCCAGTCTTGTGGTTGTGCATGATGTGGAGATGTACTGCAGAGTATTTATATATGTCCATAGGAAAGTAAAGTCAGATTCGTTCTACTGTCTGTCTTATTACTGTCCTCACTCCATTCCCTTCTTTCCCTTTTGTCTAATCTACTGAACTTCTATTTCCACCCTCTCTGTTGTGTGTTAGCATTCACACATCAGAGAGAATATTTGATCTGTGTTCCTTTTTTGGTGGGGTGTGTGTGTGTGTGTGAAAAATCGGCTTATTTTTACTTAGCATAAAAGTCTCCAGATCCATCCATTTTCCTGGAAATGCCATGAAGTCACCATTTTTTATGGCTGAGTAATATTTCATTGTGTATATATTCTCCATTTCTTTATCCATTCATGTGTTGAAGTGTATCAAGGTTGATTCCATAATTCAGCTATTGTAAATTGAGCTTTTATAAATATTGATGGGACTGTGTCATTGTAACTCCTTTGTGTATATACTGACAAGTTGGATAACTGGGTCTCATGGTTGCTCCATTCCAAGTTTTCTGAGGAACCACCATACGCTTTCTAGAGTAGTTACAACAATTTGAAGTTCCACAAGTAATGTATGATGAGTGTACCTTTTTTTCTCATATCCTCACTAACATTATTATACTTTGTATTCTTGATTATTGCCATTCTAACTGCTCTTCTTCTCTAAAGTATCTATTCAGTTCCTTTGCCCATTTATTGATTGGGTTATTTGTGGGTGTTTTTTTTTTGTTGTTGTTTGTTTGTTTGTTTTGTTTTTGTTAAGTTTTTTGAGTTCTATACATATCATGGAGAATAATACTCTATGTGAGGTGCTGATGGAAAGATTTTCTCCCATTCTACAGGCGCTCTCTTCATGTTTTAGATTGTTTCCTTTCCTGTGCAAAAGCTTTTTAATTTGCTACCATACCATTTATTGATTCTTCATTTTCATTCTTGCACTTGAGTTCACAAATTGAGTTTTTCTTCAAGCAAAGGACGTCAGCAAATGTTGGATGTGATAATAATAGGCCGTGTTCTTATACTTGCTTACCCTTCTGGTTTAGTCACATGTTCTGTCATTCAAGAAAATGAACTCTAGATTGTACTGTGCGGGTCCCTTGTCCTCTGGTTTCTAGATGAGTGATCAGAGAATCTGCAAGAGTATTGAATAGAATAGGAGACACCTTGGGATTTGATCCTGTGCTGCATTCCTGATATTCCCTTTCTTCCTTGCCGAGGCCCTGAGAAGTTGCAATATTTGAAGATGGGAGCTTCAGTGTGGAACTCCCTTTTCCACTGTTCTCTACCATGGCACTGTTTCTTCTCCTTGCTCCTTCAGGTGTAGATGTGATCAGAACTGTTCTAGGAACAGGGCACAGAAAGGCTGCTCAAGAGATGCATTAAGTTAGTTATAATTAATGGAAGCTGACATCACATACACCACATGCTGATATTAAAACACTACAATTATGGAACAGTCTCTGCAAATATGTCACAGATTCCTTAGAATTTGAAAGTGTTCCTTGATAGTATTTTTACTTCTATTTTTAGTAATTAATGATTGGGGTTTCTTTAAGCACTTTTTAAATCTTCCATTGTACTCTCACACACATGTGCTAAAAGATAAAGCAGTTTTATTATCACTGCGTATTTCCTTCCTTTACCAGTGAAATTATCTAATGGAGTCGGCTGAAGTTATTTACAGCTGCTACAACATAAGATCATTTCACCTTTATTTCTAATATGATAAGCCTCACATTGCCTTTTGAACTAAACTTTGACTTTTGATGCAGGTAATAGCATTGAAGACAGGTCAGCAGATTTTCCTAGAATAATTGAGTTAGAAATATTTTTTAATCTATTAAGAAATGAAAAAAAATGGAAATTTCTTCTTCCAATATTGTTATACATAAAATATTTTTGCATGTTTTATTTAATTATCTTCTGTATAATAAATGAGATTTCCTCATCTGATAAATTTTGGGCCTATGAAAGATAAAAAAAATGGGGAAGATTATTACCATTATAACAGGAAGTGAGATTAAATCTCAGAATGGTTTTAATATATATATATATTTTCTTTTTCCTGATTGCTTGGGACGTTCAAAACGTTTTCATGTATTTGTTGGCTATCTACATTTTTCTTTTGAGGAATATTTATTTAGGGCATTTGCCCATTCATTAATTGCATAACTTCAGATTTTTTCATGTTTTTTTTAAATTTATTTATATATTTATAATATTTATCACTGTCAGAAAAGTTGCTGGCAAAGATCTCCCATTCTGTAGAGCCCTTCTTCACACTCTTAATTATTTCCTTTGCTGTTTGGTTTGAGGTCATCCCTTTTATAGATTCTTGGTTTTAATTCTTGATCTTTACTTGTCTTATTAAGAAAGTCTTTGCCTGTGTCATTTTTTTCAAGTATTGATCCTAGGTTTTGTTTTGTTTTGTTTTTCTGGCAGCTGTAGTGTTTCTGGTCTAATTCTTATGTCTTTAATCCATTTTGAGTTGTTTTTTGTGCAGGGTGAGAGACAAAGATACAGTTTTATTCTTCTATATATGGTTATCCAGTTTTTATGGTACTATTTGTTAAAAAACACAATGTTTCCCGAGCTTATGTTTTTGGTACCTTTGTCAAGGATCAGATGACTGTATCTATATGTATTTGTCTGCGATTTCTATTCTATTCCATTTGCCTTCATGTCTGTGTTTCTGCTAATATGATGTTTTGTTACTACAGCAAAATAAAGTAGAACTTTCTCAAATGACTAGAAATGGAACCACAATATGACCCAAATATTCCACTCCTTAGTATTTATCCCAATGAACTAAAATTAGCATAATAGTGATACATGCATATTAGTGTTTATAGTAGCATAATCCACAATAGCCAAGTTATGGTACCAACGTGCCCATAATATATACAACTGGGTTCATAGATTAAGTTTTTCCTACAAGCAAAGGACATCAAATGTAAATGCTAGTAAATGTGTGGAGTTGGAAAACATGCTAAACAAAATAAGCCAGACTCAGGAAGTCAAGGGAACATTGTTTATTCTCATATGAGGAAGCTAGAGAGAACCAAGGAATAAAAGAGGGGAATCTCATGAAAATAAAAGGGAACAGTGGAGTGGAATTAATTTGACCAAATTATGTTATGGGCATGTATGAATATTTCACAATGGATTCCACTTTTATGTATAACTATACTGTACCAATTTTAAAAAAGCAATAAGTAAGGAGAAAGAATATAAGTAAAATAAAATAAGAGCTTCAGGGGAAGAATGAAGGGTAGAATAGGAAAGTACTGAGGGTTGGAATGAAACAAATTATGTTTATGAACTTATAAATAAGTCAAAATGAACCTACTGTAATACATGACTATGATGCACTGATTTTAAAAATTCAAAAAAATGTATATGGAGAAGACCCTGAAATGACTGCCTTTCAAAGTACATATTGAAACAGTTTTTAATTGTGCTAAAAATGCATTTGTAGCAGTACTGAGAATTGAAATCAGCATTGCTATACCATGGAGTTATATCTGCACTTCTTTTTAACTGTTTGAGTCAGGGTCTCACTAATTGCCTAGGTTGGCTGTTAGAGTCTGTAAACAAGTCAAAATAACACCTGGCATTTTGCCAGGGGAATGTTAGAGTTCGTAAACAAGTCTGGATGGTGCCTGGCAAAATGCCAGAGGGAGTGGTTTGAGAAGTAACAAAAACAAGCCATTAAGTGTGGAAATTCTTTATTGGTTGACTGATGTATCTAGTTTATGCTAATTAGATAAGCTGTGTGGAATGTATAAATACTGCTCCTGTCCTGCAATAAACGGCTCCCACTCCTGCTGTATCAACGTACACAAGTTATTCGTCACCCTCCGCTTATTTTGCCCAGCTAGCCGGGCTGCGGCAGTTGGCCTTGAACTTGTGATACTCCTGCTTCTGCCTCCTGAGAGAATTAGCAGTATTTGACACCACATTCAGCTGTAAAATGTGTTTTAATTTACCACTAAACTTTTTCTGCACTTAGTATATAATATTGTTTATTTTATTCCAAAGTAAAATTACTTGCCATGCATTACTAATTTTTTAAATAGTTTTTTTATGTCTTATCCATATGTAATATCTATCCATGAACCTCTTCCAAAACCCTCCTCTTCTGCAATTTCAAATTGTGTTGTTTAAAATTCCCTGATATTTCACCCAACTAGTAGCTGCTTAATAAATGTGTATATACCTGTATTTTTTTTTACCATTTTTCCTTCCAAGCCAGACAAATAACTAGAGGATTTTCCTTCAAGACTGTGCTTCACGGATGTTTCAGAAGTGGACTACAGTGCAACAATTGTCCAGTTTTCAATAATGTCTGCATACCATGCAGAATCACCTTTAAACTAGGCCTAATTATTCTATCCTTCAACTTCTGATCAGAGGAAATTCCTCTTAGTTTTGGGGCAAGAGACAAAAGCACATGTGGCATGAGTAGAGATAAGTCCTTTGAGTCACTTTCTCACGAAATTTGCTTGCACCTTCCAAGTTTGCTCAATCTGATTTCATATATACTGCTTCCATTCAATGACAGAATGTGACTGTGCATGCCTTACTCATGACTAATTTAGTTCATAATGTTCAATTTTCATGGTAACTTGGCAGCCCATGATTAATTGTTCAGTCTCCAATAATGCTCAAAAGGAAGTATAAAGATATTTCCAAAGGTCAGTATTTGTCCATAAAAGAAGGAATTGTTTTTTCTATAAATTCCCAGTGATGGGTTGTTGTTCATACATAGATGTCTGGCAAACACATTTAATATTTCAAACAATAATTCTATTTTCTATTTATCCTTTTCTTTGATACAAGGAGAGTGATTTATAGTGGGATATGGCACAGGAGCATGGGAGGAATAGATGAACTCTAGATAGGACCGAGGGGTTGGAGAGAAAGGGAGGGGACATGGGGTTAGAAATGATGGTGGAATGTGATGATCATTATTATCCGAAGTACATGTATGAAGACATGAATTGGTGTGAATATACTTTGTGTACAACCAGAGATATGAAAAATTGTGCTCTATATGTGTAAAAAGAATTGTAATGCATTCTGCTGTCATATATAAATTTAAAAAATAATTTAAAAAACTATGATCTTTTGTTGAATTTATTTCCTACTTTCTAACAAGCAAATGTCTCAGTTATATACTACAGTACTTACTACATCTTGATCCTTAGGTATAGTCACCCTAATATTTTCTATATAATTGATATGATGTACTATAGAAGAGAAATTCAATCAAGTTTCCTTTACAATAAATTCTAAAACAAGCCTAGGAAGTTGATAGAGTCCAAAGGTAAGATATTAAAATGTATTAGTAGCCTTCTCATCTAAAAATAACCAGATTCTGGTAATTTTTTACTAGAAAGTTTTGAGAAAAAAAGTGCCACATTGATAGCTACGTTCTAGATACATTGACATATGTCAACCTATCTGTGTCTTTTAATCCAATTGTGTATTCAATAGCATAGACTTGGATCATGATTTATTTTACCAGTTTGATTAATTGCTGCCTTATAAAGGATTTAATCAACTTACACTTAAGGTGATTTCTGATAAAGTAGGATTTATGCTTGTCACTTTATTATTAACTATATGTCATGTCCTTTTTTTTGGTTTTCTATCCCACCATTAGTGCTTTCTTTCATGTTTAATATTTTCTAGTGTGCTTCTTTAATTCAGGTGTCATTTTCTTTGCCATATCTTTAGATTATTTTTCTTAGTAGTCCATCTGAGAATTGCAATTAAATTTTAATTTATAACAATCTAGATAAGCCTAAATGCAAAGTAATTTGAATAATAAAATTTTTGTTCCTGTGTAATATGCTGCCCCCCTTATGCCATTATTATCATATAAATTACATCTTCACATATTGTGTGCCCCTCAACACAAATTTTTAATTATTATTCTATGTATTTTTTAAAAATAATATTTGAAAAAAAATAGTCAAACATTTTAAAATACATTTTTATCTTATCGACAGTAATTTCTTTAATGTGTTCTTTATTTACTCACTGACTATGAGTTTTTATTGGTGATCATTTCATTGTAATTTAAATACCATCTATTCTAATTTTCAAAGGGCAGGTCAATTAATGTTATGGTTTGGATGTGAGGTGTCCCCCAAAAGCTCACATGTGAGACAATGCAAGGTTCAGAGGAGAAATAATTGGGTTGTGAGAGTCTTAATCCAATCACTGAGTGGGATTAATCCCCTGATAGGGATTAACTGACTGGTTGGGTATGGGTGGAGGAAGTGGGAGTAGGGGCTTGGCTTTGGGGTATATATATGTATCTGGCAAGTGGAAGACTCTCTTCTTCCTGTGAGCTACTTCCCTCTGCCACCCTCTCCCACCATGATGATCATGAAGCCCTGAGTAATGGAGCTGACTTTCTATGGACTAAGACCTCTGAAACCCTGAGCTCTCAAATAAACTTTTCTTCCTCTATGATTGTGCTGGTCTGGTCCTTTAGTCACAGCAGGAAAAAAGCTGACTAAAACAATTAACAAGGAATTCTGTCAGCTTTGCTTTTATGCTAGTGTTTCAATTTTACTTTCTCTATCCATTATGTGCTGGTTTTAATTTTCCATGGACTACCTTTTTTTCTTTTCATACATTTAGTACATCATCTGATGGCTTTTCGGGTTTCCATAGAATTGATGAGGATTGAGATGCCAGTGTTACTGAGAATCTCATGAACATGTTAGGCCACTTTCTTATTTCTTTCAAAATTCTCTTTGACTTTCCATAGTTCTACTATTAAGTGTCTAGATATGGATCTCTTAAATTTAAACTAAAAAACATTGAAATTCTAAGACTTCAGATTAATGTTGTCATCATATTTGAAAAGATTTCTGCAATTATTTTTTCAAGTGTGATTTCTGCTGCTTTCTTTTGGGACTGTCCCCATTATCTCAGTTAGTGCACATGATGTTGTCCCAAGGGTCTTTGCAGCTTCAGGCAAGAAGATGTGATAGCAGGATGGTGTGCAATTACAGAGGCCCTAGGCAGAAGCAGCTGGACTAATCAAGGAGTAGCTAGCACTTCAGCAAATGTAAATATAGTTGAGTAGAGGAGAGGATGACAGGAAATCAGGGCCAGCCCAGGAGTGAACCACTTTGCGATAGAAGGTCCCTAATCTCAAAAACGTGCCACAATGGTTTTAATGCTTTGCTGTTATCATCAACGGATAATTAAGGATTTTTTAAAGTTTTTTTTTAATTCCCTTTATTTTTATTATTTATTTATTTTTTTTGTGTGGTGATGAGGATTGAACCCAGGGCCTTGCACGTGCTAGGTGAGTACTCTACTACTAAGCTACAACCCTAGCCCAAATAATTAGTGATTTTTGAGTAAGCATTCCATAGTTTTATTTTGCTTTGAGTCTAGAACATATTGCTGATACCATAAAAGAAGACAGACTTAAAGGTATGGACAGGCACCCTATGAAAGATATTTACACTGAATTTTATTTTAAGTTAAGTGGACAAATATTAGAATGTATTAAGCCAGAGAGAGATCTGGTCTGCTTTGATGGTTAGCACACTGGTTAATAATATGAATTCTGAAAGCAGACCACTCTGGTTCACATCAGCTCTGTCATTTGCTATGTATGTGATTTTAGACAACTTACTCAACTTCTCTGTGCTCTAGTGTCCTTGAGTATAAAATGAGAAATCAATTCATTTTATCACATTGGTTGTGGGCTTAGGTATGTGTATTATATGTGTGTGCCTGTGTATATATGTGTGTGTTAATTGGGTTAACATATATGGCATGATTAGATATTATTATAAGTACTGCATATTAATAGTTTCATAGCATTATGTACTATGTATAGTATAATATAGGATAGTAGCAGTTGTACTGTTTAGTATTAATTATATACTAAGAAAGATATAGTATTAGCTAGCTACTGTGATAGTAGCATTGCTAGGATATTAGTAACAAGTTTCTTAATAATCAAAGACTCATAAAGTAGAGGAAAGGGACAGAGGAGGCAGAAAGGTAGAGAAAGAGCAAATACTGAGGAATGATATTGGCCAAATCACATTATTATATTGTATATATAAACAAATAATGTGCAGTGAATCCCACCATTATGTACAATTATAATGCATCAATAGGAATGTGGGAAAAAATACTGCTGGCCATTTAGCTTAGAGCAGGGGTAGCATTGAGAGAAGAAGTGCCAAGAAGGGAAGTTAGATGTGAAATAACGAGTGGTTAGATCTTGTTGAGTTTGTCATCCTTGGTGAGAAGTTTGGGCTTTAAGTAAGAGAAATGTTGATATTAAAGAGTGAAATGCTCTAGTTTGCATGCTATTCTCGAGGTTGCCCTCTCTCTATTAAAGATTTAAGCTCGTGTTTTGTCTCAGAATCCACTCAGAAAATAATAAGAGGAAATTTTTGAATTTCCGCTGCTTGTTGACATTTTCAAAATACAGCAACTTCACTGAATTCAAGTCTGGCTTCAATCCTTAAACTTCCATGAATGCACAGAAGACTTGTGGCTCACAGTACGGTGTACTCCAGAGACGATTCCAGTCCAGGTCCCTTCACGGCTCACCAAACACTTGTTGAAAATATTCTCTTAATAACCATTCTCTTTATGACCCTTTCAAAGTCACTGACTACATCCAGTTTACTTCATATTACCTTCTCAGACAATAGTAGGGGGTAAATTTCTCACTCCTGTAGTTTGCTTTGCTCTCTAATCCCCCTGTTCCTGAGAATAGCTGCACCTTTTTTTCCTCTACTAAAAGATATCTGCAGGTTATTGTAAGTCCAAGATCCATTGTCAAACCCAAAGCCTCTCGTCCTGAGGGAGAAATATAATCACAGTTCAAAACAATTTACAATGACATAAAAATAATGAAGCTAGCAGTTTCCAAAAGGAACTGTTGTTATGGAAATCCCTTTCCAGTAATCTTGCATGGCAGCCAATTATATAATTATTGTTAGAATAATTGCTACTATTATCAGCCATCAGTTACTGTATTCATTGTTTTAATACATTCCTGTAGAAAGGTGTTGCAAAGCCATTATCTTGCTAACTTGGTGGCATAGTCTGATACCTTGTTTTTTTCATAGAAAATAAGAAATTTAAAAAGAAAAAAATTGCCTCACCACCTACTGAAAAATTGCAGTACAGGAGAGAGGCTGAAAGAGATTTTGTTGTATAGAGTTAAAAGGATCCATAAGGAAAAATCTTAGAAGAAGGAAAAATTTATAAAACTACATTGATATCATATATCAACAAAATGGGGCATCTATGGGATACAGATTATTGTAATTAAGGTCATGTTGTGTCCCAAATACTTCAGTGATTTAAATTTTATTTTGCATAGTTATAATGTTAGTGTAAACAAAAACTTAGAGTCCAGTTCCAGAAAAATCCAGAATGTGATCCAGGAATCAGTTTTGTAATGTTAATTCTACTAAGGCTAGATACAGAGGATACATTAAATACTAGGTAGGTAAGAAGACACTGGCTTCCAAATGTGGGAGGAAAAGAAAGACCTAGTTGATCTAATTCACAACCTGGTAAATTGATGTACTATGTAAAGCTTTATTATTTATTTTGTTGTATTCTAAAAATCACCTATCTTCATTTCAAATTTGTTCATCGTTACTATTTAGGAAAAATAATATCTGTGACTTTTCTAAATTAGAGTTAAAGTTTATTTGTTTTCATCTCTTTTGTAGCAATTTAGTTGTGAAGGATAAAGTTCCAATATTTACAGCCCCACAAAATATTAATGCTTAAGCTTCCCCCCTTTTTCCTGAGTCACTTATCCAAGGCTATTACACTTATTTACCTCCAAGTTGCAGAGCAGAGGCCTGGCCTGAAGACTTTTAGTTTATTTCAAC
This sequence comes from Marmota marmota marmota, assembly GCF_001458135.2. Classification (NCBI taxonomy): domain Eukaryota; kingdom Metazoa; phylum Chordata; class Mammalia; order Rodentia; family Sciuridae; genus Marmota; species Marmota marmota. The sequence goes on along the minus strand of NW_026000174.1, from coordinate 36,835,586 downwards.
TTCTAAAGTTCACTTCGCTAGCATGATAGGAAAGTATGGAAACATTTGAGAAAGTGGAGTGTTTATTTATTTATCCAGCTAATACCCATTGACCACCTACTTGTTCCAGACTGTGACAATATAGCAATAAAGAAAACAAAGCCCCTAGTCTCTAGGAAAGAGTGTATTAAAAGTAGAAAACGAATAGATACATACACTGTCAGATATTGATACATTTCATAAGTAGAAGACAAGCTAAGGGGACAGAATGATGGAAGCAGAGTGATGGGGAGATGTTACAATTTTAGGTCAAATAATCAAGAGTCTTTTTTTTTTTTGTATCAGGAGTTGAAAACAGGGCAATTAACCACTGAGACGCATCTCTAGCCATTTTTATATTTTATTTAGAAACAGGGACTCACAGAACTGTTTAGGGCTTGAGGCTAGCTTTGAAGTCTCAATCCTCCTGAGCTGCTGGAATTAAAGGCATGTGCCATTGCATCTGGCTAATCAAGAGTCCTTCTTAAACAGTGGTATTTGAATAGAGATTTTTAAAAAAATGTGAGCTGCATGAATATTTAGAGAGAAGCATCCCTGTCAGACATGGACAAGTACTAAGACCCTGAGATAAGAGCTTTTCAGCAAATTCAAGGAAGGATGAGGAGGCCAATAAGTGAGCCTAGGTATTGGGGCAAAGAATGGTGGGAAATGAGGCTGAAAGGAGGCTGGACAGCACAGCAAGGCCTCGAAGGACACAAGAGGGTTTCTTGCTTCAAATACAGTTCTCAGTGAGTTTGGAAACCACTGTACAGTTTTAAAGAAAAAACTATTGTCATATGTTTAAAAAAAATTTTTTTAAAAGAATCAGTATGAACACTCTGTGGTGAATAGAATGCAAGGGGCAGAGGTGACATGAAATGACAATTAGAAGCCTGTTAGAGCAGTTCAAAAGTGTAAAAACTTTGTATCTAAAAACTAGGTGGGTATGTGAATTCTAAGTCTTTCAAGGGGCTTTTAGTTTCTCTGGGACTATCTCATTTACACCCTCAAAAGAAATTTGAGGGCACATCATGAAGGTATCTATTCACATGCTTTCCTTTAATAAAAGGCAGGACTGGAAAGAGGGAAGATGTAAAGTTCACCAGTCTTTGAAGCTTTGAAGTGGGGATGAAGAAACACTGAAAAGGAAAATTGATGCTTCTATGTCCTAAATGAGAATAAAAATCTGATTTAAAAAAAATAGTGTGTATAGAATCATTTCTATCATACAATCTGAAATGAGGCTTGGTTTTGATTAATGATTTATTAGTCTTTAAAGTTCCTGTAAAACTAGTATTGGGACCTCTAACTCACTTAAAACATGGGCAGCAAAAGACAAAACTGTAATTCCTACACTTGTGCATGAATATTATATATCTTTTTCAATAAAAGTATTATTGATTCATGCATTTTTTTTATTTTTACATCAAGTTACTAATGATTTTTAGAAATGACTTTTCAAAACATCCTCAGTTTATAATCTATAATTCATCTTATTATTTAATAATTATTATAGATGTTAATTTTGGCAAATACATTTCTAATTATTTCCCATATCTCATTCATTGTTCATTATGATTCAATAAGAAAAAAAAAATCTAGAAAATAATTTATATCAGAAGAGTAAAGGAAATAATCATATTCTTATAGAATTTTTGGGAAAAATGCACAAACTCCCAGAGTTTTAATTAGTATTTATGGATAAACACAGGAGAGAGAAATTACATGATTTTAGAATATTGGCAATATTGATTGAATAAACAAAGAGTCACTTTGAGGTAGGGGGAGAAAAGAACAGTTAGTATAGGTAATAAATATTTGGGTCTGATTGGGAAGATGGGGGCTGATTAGAAAGGACAAGACATAAAAAGCTAACACCTCAGGACATTTCTTCCTCATCTACCTGTTGACAAGATGACCTGTCTCCAGGGATTGTTCCTCCCTATAAGGAGTTGTTAATGAATGAATGCCTCCTGGGCTGATCCCTTCCTTTCCCACCCCATCACTCCATCTTTGGCCCACCTATTGGCCACTAACCATGCACATAGGATATGGGGAGGAGAGACCATGAGAACAAAGAAAATCTAAAAAGTATAAAAGGGAGAGGACACCCCCACTTCCTTGGATACCAGCTCTGGATCCCCTTATTCCTCCTGGGAGAAGTCTGTCTCTGTTCTGTCCCTTAAACAAAACTTGCTTTCTACCCTCACCTTGGTGTTTTCTCAGGAGTTCAATCTTCACATCTGGGGAAATGGGACTAGGCCCATCACTGTATCAACTTGATGCCTCCACACAGGGATTTTATTTTATTTTATTTTTTTGGCACTTTTAAAATTTGTTTTAATTAGTTACACATGACAGTACAATGATCTTGACATATCATACATTTGGATCAGATGGGGTATAATTTCTAATTTTTCTGAGTGTACAGGTATTAAAAGTGTGATTGTAAGATCAGGCAGCAGCGACCAAAAGAAGGCAGATTTTAAAAGGCTACTGAATGAGACTTTATTGAGATTTCACTCCTGGGTAGGACCCTCAGACCTACAGAGTGGGTCTAAGGATAGCACCAGGGGCTCACCTGAACTGGAATTTTTATTGGGCTTAGGGCAGGAAGGGAGGGCTGGGGACAGAAAGAGGGATTTTTAGAGTCCCTTGTCCTACTGGGGTTGGTTGGGGAAGCTGTATAAGATCCAGGATTGGCCAAGAGACCCCGCTGATTGACAGGCAGTTCTGTCAGTGCCTGATTGGTGTTTCTTTCACACATGCAGGTTGCTTGGTGCTTTGTTCCTCAGTCACCTCCATCAAACTAACATTGATAATCAGATCTTAATTAATTTACCTTAAGAAATTTGAACTCACCATAAGCATATGTAGACAAATTCCCGCATTTTCTTCAGGTAATAAAAGTTAGCGTTTCTTTGGAAATGAGACAAATCATACCTTCTGCTCACTAATATATACACCCCCCCACACACACACACACACATACAGACAGACAGAGAGAGAGAGAGAGAGATACTGAACATGGGCTCAAATCCACATGCATAATAAATTTTTTATCGGGGATTTTTTGAGGCATTTATGTATGCATAGTACCTATAAAACAGATACAGCTAGCATTTTATTATTGGTTATTTCCAAAAGTGTGTGTGTGTGTTTATATAAATATTTTTTAAAAATAATTATTTTGCAGATATTGTTTACAGTATGCCTGATTTATATAGTATAATATATATTTAATATTTATCTTCAGTTATCTAGGAAAAGAAAATTATAAAAAGCACACCAGATCTTCAGTCAAAGTCAATTATTCTTGGCAGTTGCACCATAGAGTGTTCAGTATTTTAATTCTGCATGTTTTAGGCATATATTTGGTTGTGTTTAGCCCAAATTTGTAATAAAACACAATAAAAAACCGAAGACAAAATCTTAGCAAACTATTTTTTTTTCGTAAACAGACATAGTTGTTTGAAAGTATATTGGATTTCAATGTAGTTAATATCTGGAAACTTCTATGGTAAATTTCTTTCATAAGAACATTCTTCTATTACCATTTGAGATAAATGAAATAAATTGCCCCCTTTCCTTGATCTTCATGATTACATTCATTATTTTACCAGAGCACTTTTGTTTTCATCTGATTCAATTACTTCATTTCCTCAAATGAACAATGATAACAAAAATGTTATGGTTATTATCAGGATAAATTATAAAATCTCTTTCAGGCTCCATACACACAGATTCATGTTGACAGAAATCTCTGCTTTAGGGTATCTGTAGAAAAGCTCCACATTTAAATTTAAAGTCTAGATTTTACCGAAATTGAATGAGCTGACACAAAAAAGTACAGGAGCTAAGCCTGTGTCCTTCCAAATAGTGTTGGTTTTCTGCATCAAATGACTGATTTGGTTTGCAAAAATAGGGTATCCATTCTTATATCCTGGATTATATAGTGTATGGGAAAATATTTAAAATTATCATACACATATATGTGTATGGGAAAATATTTAAAATTATCAGGTTTCAGTTAATAGATGATAGGCCAATGAAAAAACAAATGGTTCCAGAAACATCTGATATTTATTTATAGACTCCAAAATCTAAAACTTTTACATACCTAAAACTGATATGAAATGGTAATGAAAGGGCTATGATAGACATTTCAGATTAATATTGTAGAGAAATATCTGTACTAACTTTTCAGTCAAAAAAAAAAAAATTCTATCATAGGCAGAATGAGTATCTGGGCAGAATGGTATTATGTGTATCTCTCTGAAGTTTTATGCTTTCCCAAACCACAGATACCCTCGTGTTCCTTTACTCATTACACTGAATTCATACAAATAGTCTGCTTAGTTTACTTCCAGGGAAATAAAATATGTGAAACTGGAGTACCTTTCTACAATGTACAGTTAATTTCATCAAGTTGCTGATGACTTACTTTACTTTTTTTGAACACACCTAGCTGAATCCCAGTTCTCCTCACACAGATAACATTTATTATCTCTTCACATCTTTTCAAACTTATTAATTTGGCTAATAGTCATTAAAAATTCTATATCATTTAGGAGTTACAAATGATTGGAAACACATCTAATAAATAATTCAATTTATTCATGCTTTATTTAATTCAACAGGATCTATTTCAAGAATCAAAATAACAAATATAAAATGTGCTTCATGAAAAGCATATCTATTAGTATTATCCTGCTCCTCTTCATGTTGCTTCTCTTTCTCTGTGTGAAAATCACCTAAGATAAGCCATCCTTAGAAGTTTTCATAATCAAAGTATCAACATTTTGTTCATGTGGGAAACATGACCATTTCAGTATGTGAACTCTACCAAGTAAACACTCTGATTTTCACTCAAGACATTATCTCAAGAAGAGGCATGAAGGGAGATTTTGGATTTCTAGCCCAAACAAATTTTACTTTGGGAACAAGTATCAGGAGATGTGATGGGGTTCAACATGATATTTGCTGAGCAGAAGTCGTCACTTTGCTGTCATAAATAAGCTGCCAATTTGACAGGCATCCTTCTGTATTCTGCTATTTGCCCTGAAATTGCACTGGGTCCAACTGCTGAAGGTCTGTCTCTAGACTTGCTTTGCATGGGCACCTCATCATGAAAAAAAGTGTTAAAGATAAGCCATAGACAGGACATCACCCATAACAAACTGTGTTCTCCTGTTCTCATTCTTATTAAGACACATCCAGGGGATAAGCTCACTCCACAATTAGCTGCTGAGGTTAAGTTCTTCCAGAAGCTTCAAATAGTATCACTTTTCAGAGAAATAAAATGTCTTACATTATATGTCCTTCCCAAGTAGCCATTGCATTTACATGGCTTGTAGTGAAATGGTGCTCTCACAAGAATCAAGGGACTTAGGAAGGTGGAATTACTAAGGATGAAAGGGAAATCCAGGGGAACACGTGGCACACTACCAGTGGCTCAGGAGGCTGAGGCAGGACAATTGCTAATTCAAAGACAATCTCAGCAAAAGTGAGGTGTTAAGCTACTCATTGAGACCTTGTCTCTAAATAAAATACAAAATAGGACTGGGGATGTTGCTCAGTGGTTGAGTGCCCTGAGTTCAATTCCCGGTAACCCTCCAAAAAAAGAAAAAAAATCCATTCGTATCACATTTGCTTGCATTCTGGTTCAAATATTCTAACTATTCCATGGATAACTTTGTTGATTCATTTTAATGCCTGACACACTTCTATGGAAGAAACTGGCATTTCAGTGTCCTTTATGGCTAAGAAACCCAGATACTGTAGTTTACAGGGAACAGACTACAGTGTTGATTCTTTAGTGTAATGCTTTTAGATTTTGCACAACATTAATTCATAATCATCTGGTCATTTGAATTCAAGTTCTCACTTTAAAATATTATTAGTGTCTGAAAATATTATAAAACTTCATTTTTTAAAGTTCTGGACGTTTGTGTAGAATATTATAGTTTTATTAATCTTACCTGAACATCATTTTATCCATGAAGGATACACATAGCCAATATACATTCAGAAACCCTTCTTCTTACCCTGAGTTTTCACCTGTGCCTTTTTCTTCCTTCATCCAAGAGAATAGATAGGTAGGTAGATAGATAGATATTGTAGTAGGCAAGCATTGATTTGGGAGTTTCCCACATTAGTCATTGTATCCCTACACACTGTATGTTCTGTTAGAGCAGGTCCCCATTATTTTCAGGACAGACTGTTTGTTGAGATGGTTAAGCACATGGGTTCCAGGAACTTATCTCCAGTTCCACATCCCACCTCTTCCTCTTTCTAGTATGTGATTTTATTTTAAATATTTTTCTATCTTAATTTCTTCCTATTTGAAAAACATGATAACTATAATATCTTATATCAATGATTTTTAAAAGTATTGAAGCAATGCAATTGTAAGTTATATATTTAATTGATAGTATTCATTATTGTTGCTATTAAAATTGGATCTTTAACAAGGAGAATAGCAGCCACATTTTGAGATGTCAAAAATAAATTCTTGAATAACTGATCACCTCATTGACTAAAAGAGCAAATGGGAAGAGGGGATCACAGAGATCATCTTAATCTGTCATTTTCAGATCACTCTGATCTTGGACTCCTTTCTTTTAATCAATATACATATGATTTTAATGGATCTTTCTCCATTAAAATCATATGTATATTGTGCCCAGGATTTGTGACATACACCTGTAATCCTTGGGAGGTTGAGGCAGGATGATCACAAGATCCAGGCCATCCTTAGCAATTTAGCAAGACCCTCAGCAACTTAGTAAGACCCGTTTTCAAATAAAAATCAGAAATGGCCGAGGAAGTAGCTTAGTGGTAAAGCATCCCTGAGTTCAAACTCCAGTACCCCCCAAAAAGAGGAACATATTCCTGTTTTCAATGGCACCTTTCTATATGCCTATGATATTTAGGAGGAGGAGGAGGAGGAGATGATGATTGTGAAACCCTAAAAAATACATGAAATAAAAGTATAAATTCTCTAGTTGAAAATGAGCAACATGGAATCCAGGGTCCAATCCTCTTAAATCTCCTTTACCTCCTCAACAGTTCTTGAATTGCTTTTACTAAAGGATTAGGTCTCCACAGAATGTATAGAAAAATTTTGGTTCAACTCATTAAAACCTAAAAGATTCATGTGCTAGTCTAAAATAAGAGCTGGGTGTGGTGGTGTATGTGTGTAATCTCAGTGACACAGGAGGCTGAGGGAGGAGAATGGCAAGTTTGAGGTCAGCCTTTACAAATTAGGGAAATCCTGTCTCAAAATAAAAATTAAAAAGAGCCGGAGATGTAGGTCAGTTTTAAAGCACCCTGGGTTTACAGCCTAGTACCACAAAAAAAAGAAAAAAAAAATTGGGCACTTGTGCATGTGCAAGGGTGTGTCAGAACTGCATGCCTATTAATGATTCAGAGCCCATATGATATACAGGCATATACTTTTTAGTGATATTTTGGTCATCAACAGAATCCTTATGATACAGTGTTCTCATAAATTATAATGTAGCTGAAAATTTTCTATTGATTATAATTTTGACTATACATTTTCTCTGTTTAGATGAGCAAATACCATTGAGGGATAATTGCCTAGAGTATAATGGCATGATGTACAGGTTTGTAGCTGAGGAGCAACAGGCTGTATAGAGAGCCTAAGAATGTATGTGGTAGGCTATCCCATCTACATTTTTGTATATTCACTGAGACATTCACAACAATGAATTTATCTAATGGTGCATTTTGTAGAACATGTTCCTGTTTTCCATGGCATATTTCTATATGCCTATGATATTCAGGCATACTGTAATTAATCCAGGAGTGCTGTATTCTGCTTTGCCTGAAGTCAAGGTATACTAGTCTCACAGAGAAAACTTTCAGAGAGAAAAGTAAAAGAAGTTTAGTCTGTGAACAAAACAAAACAAAGATGCACGTAAAACATTTATTTTCTTTTTCTGAAACCATCACTCATTCTGTTTTCATAATAGAATGTGATTCTTTGCCATTTCCTTTGCTTCTTCTTATGCTGCTTCAGAATCTGAATTATTAATTCAACAAATATTTGACAGCCTTCTAGAAGGAAGTTAGTTCTAAGATCTTGAGATCTAATTGTGAGTTCATGGGTATGTAAGTTAGCTGGATATATCCATTCCAGAATGCATAGTTATATCAACACATCGCATTTTGCTCCTTGAATATATGCAATAATTATTCAGCAATTAAAACTAACATTCAATGAAAAAAGACAAAGTTTCTGCCATCACGGATTTCTACTTTTAAAAACTCACTAAATAAAATAAAATATTTCTGGGGCATTGTCAAAGAGATTGAAGAAATTTCCAAGGTGACATTTCAAAAAAGTTCTTAGATTGTGATACACAGAAGCAAATACTATTTTTAGTGCTAACATTTGTTTTTTCGGTTAGCTTATGTAGGATGTTATATAGTCTTGGTAACAAACTTTTATTGAACAAGAATATGCCCTTTTCAGCACCTTTTATTCTTCATCATGTGGCAATTAATATTATATAACACAATTCAGATGGACACATCACTTGGGGAGATTGTATGATTTCCTTACTCTCTAGGTTTGGCCAGCTCACGCTACTCTATGGTATCAGTAATTATTTTAGTCTCTCAGGCCATTAGTGCTAATCACAGTACCTTTTGCTATAAAAATAAAATATTCCATTATAGCAAAGTTCACAAATATATTTTTAGTCCTGCAATGCACATTGTCCATCAAAACAGTAAATGTCTCCTTTGTATATTATTGTCTTAGACTTGTAGTTGAGTATATAGTATGAAAGAGAATTGTAATGAAGCCACAGTATAATACTAAATATTTGCTTGGACTTAAAAAATGTTAGCCTCTTATTATATTCAGTATTCTGATATTTGAGATTACACAGAAAACTACATCCAAATGAGTGTCTGAAATCATTCACTTCTCTTCAGAACAGGTTGTCATTGGAGAGATACATTCAGCATTCATTTAGGTCTTGTAAATTTTAGGCACTAGTTTAATTTACATAGTTAATGCACATAATAGGAAGGACAAAGTCCAAAACAAGTTTCTAACTTAGAAATGAGCACATAGTATTTGATTAGTATTTTAAAATTTACAGAATACATCAAAATAACTAGAGAGAAATCAAATTTATGTTAGTTTGGTAATACCTATATCAAAACAAGTTATTCCATTGGACAATATTTTTTTCTATAGGAATCAGTCCATATTCTGTAAGATATAAGTAGTTTTTCATTGTTTATGATTACAGATACATAATCCAATTATATTATCGATAGTCAACATTTCAGGTAATATTTCTTCCATATGAAGATAGTTAGAATCTAAATTGTAATTCCTCAAAACACCATCTGTTTATATAATTGGCAATTAATATTGATAATTAGTAATGAAGCCTATTTTATAAACAAAACCACACATGTCAGTAAAACATTTTAAGCCTCTCTGGTCCTATTTTAAAGCAATTAAAGGACTAAGATAAATGAAATCCGTTAATTAAAGTACAGTTATGGATCATATTAACAAGCATCCCCCTACTTAACCATTAAAAGAAATTCCCAGAATATTTCTTTAAAATACTTGTAGAAATCTCATGATACCAGTTTTTTTTTTTTTTTGAGGGGAGGGAGAGAAGGGGTTGAATTTATGCAATAAATATAGCATGATAAACCCTGCAGAATGCGTAAGGCTGTGTATTTTTAATGTACATTATAATGATTCAAAGCCCATTTGATCAAGGCAGTAATTAAGAAGAGCAAATGTATTACATTGTCACATACTAGAATAGTGATTCAGAACACAGAAAAAATAATCAATTAAATATGAAACTGCTCATACTTCATTAATAATAAGACAAATTCTTATTTTCCAATGTTGTCTCTCATAACAACTTTAGATGTCTCAAAACATTCTAAGTTAAGAAAACTGGTGATCAATGTTTCATAGAACCCATAGGGACTAGGACAAAAGTTTAGGACAAGAGGATGGGTGACAGAGTAGTTCTAATTTAAAGCTAAATTATCTCCTTTCCTTTTGTAAAAGGGGATGGATAGGACACCTGGATACAGTGGGAAAATTATAAGCAACCAGATTCTGGAGACTAGTACCCCACTCCCTTGTAGAACAAAATGATCTTTTTTGCCTTTCTTTCTTTCTTGTTTATCTTTTTTCTTTTTCTTTTTTTTTTTTTTTGAATTTGAATTGAGTCAACAGGAATTTCTGACCTGATTCTTTTATTTTATCTTAGTTGCTTCAGCTGAAAATTGTATGGATCATTTAAAATATCATTTCTCTTTCTTTTCTGATTAGGCTGTTACATGAAAAATATTGATAAAGGATACTGAGCTATTTTGCAAGTAGAATTGCTACATAACTATAGAAAAACATTTCTTTTACTACTAGTGATATTTTTAAATTCTCCAAATCACTACATTTCTTCAAATATGCCATTGTGCTAAAATTAACACCATTCTATCTTAGAATAAGTACATCTACTGATTACAAATTAAATTTTCATTTAATATGTTTTTATAAACTTCCATATAAGAAAGTCCAAATGTATTCATTTTGGCTTTAGAGATTCATTTTATAAAATCTGTGGGTTTGTATGCTTTCTGAATTTATAAAATGTGTCTGTTACTCCATTAATTTGAGTCTGCAAGTTTGATGCTCCATTGATTCTACCAGATTATTATTCAAGTGTCAATTCCCTTTGATTCTGAGCTTTTTTCAGATTTGAATGCAGCTATTTAATACTGACATCCACATGTAGAAACCTAGTTTGGAGGATTAAAACATAACAGTGATTACTTTCAATATTACATTAATTTAAAAATATGAGTCTGTTTTTATTTTGTGTGTCTACATAGCTATTTTACTTTCTTTAAATACCCATTTTTAAATATATATTGTCTTCTTGCTTATTCTATTTTAGAACCTTCCTCCTATTCTATATTCCACTATCCAAATTCATATCAAAATTTGTGCTGCTCATTTCAAATAGCTGTATTTCTAGCATGGAATAATTCTAGTAGAGAGAAACATATGTATTAAGATGTGTCTACAAAATGTAAAAGAAAAAGAGAATGTGTCAGAAATTTGGCTATTCATTCAAATATTTTGTCGACATGATGCAAAACATATTTAATAACTTCTGTTACCTGTATACATCCTTGACAAAATTGCCTTGGCATTTTTTACTTAAAATAATTATTATTAGTTCAAAAGAATAAGGACAGCAATAACCGCAATGACATGAAAAATGTATTCAGGTAGAGAAAATTCCAATCTTGGGTAAAGTGACCCCAGTTTGCTAGTATAGACTGAAATCTTTATAATATGATTGTGATTTGAATTTTCAGAATACTGAAGACCCACAACAGTTAATTATCCTCCAGTTGATTTCAACAACTAGATCATAAAACAACTAGTATCAGATATGCAAATGAATAAAAATAATTAAAAGTTATGTTGCATTTTAGTTCAAAACAGGACAATTTATACTGGGCAATTTGGTGATGACATTGAAATACTTATGATTAGAAATCCTCTTCCAGTAGGTTATTGCTCAAGGACCATAATCAGCTTGGAAACTTTCAGACTACGTGGAGATTACTTTATAAAGTTACATAAAATCGTGAAAAAAATGCATGCTTTAGAAATTTAGTATTTCCATCAAGCTTGTTGTCTAAAAAGAGTATGAATACAAGAGCAAATGGATGTTTTTAACACAGTTTCTTGGTATTTACAGTATTTTCTCTTCTCTTGCCGCCATCCCTTCAAAGCTGGTTAATTGTTTCTCTGGAGCCTTTTTCACTTCACATTCAGAACACAGAGGCATTTGCAATTTCTGTCAAATAACATAGAAACACAATTAGAAGAATCAAAATAAAACCATTTTAAGGTAAAAATATAAAATCCTAAAGGATGGTAATGAAAATCCATATCTAAATCAACACCTTTTGGAAAACTAATCACAGACACAAATCAAATGTGTCAAATTGCTAATACTTTTACTTTCATGGAAGTTAGCATTTTGTACATAAATAGCCAGACTTCCAATAACTGCTTTCAGAAAATTTTGATTGTACCATTCACGTCTGACCAATCTAACTCTAATAAAACTTAAGATTGCTATAATGGAATATTTTTGGTTACTTATAAAGCAATACAGAAGAGAATTCAGAATGAAGCCTTTGAGTTGTGTTGATGGTTTGTTTTTTTTTTTTGGCAGGGGGAGGTGGGATAGGTACCCCTTTCCACCTTGCTTTCCCAAATCTTCTTTATTCTTTTTCATCCCATAGGAAGTTTATTTTGCATGTATTTTGTACTCTGTTCACACACACACACACACACACACATATATATATATATACATATATACATTTTGTATGTACATATACATATTTTTGGTTGTGGCATGGGTGAAGTTGAGGGAGAGCTCCTTCACCGTGAATCTTATGAGAATCTTTAGTGGAAAGCATGGCCCCACACAGGTCCAACGGCCCTTGTTGAAGGAACTCTCTAGTACTAGTCAGTACCACCCCGACTCCAGCTAAAGCAAATGACTGATTGCAATGGATCCAAGAAGTACTTCCCAACATAATCAAAATAAAACAGACCAAGAAAGCACATACCTGTGGGACAGTCTCTGAATCTGCAGTTGCATTTCTTGGGGGACTGTCCTTGTGTTTTGTTAAACAGGTTCTGCCCTCCTATAAAAGTGGCAAATAAAAATAGGTCAATTGAGTTAAATTAAACAAAGAAAAGTAGGAGCAAAACTCTTTTGAAAAATTCCCTTAAGTTCCCATCACTTTGATGAACACTGAAAGGGAAGCTAGGGACAAAATCAGTACAACGTGAGTAGGATTTCAATGACAGATCAAGTTTTCATGGTCAATTTTGAGATCTCAGCAGTGCTTATGGAAATCAGCTGCTACAAAGAAGTTCAATTCCAATAGAAATTTTGTTTCCTTATTTTTTTGAAAGTTAAAAATAAGGGAAGAATTATAGAACTACTATATTTGTGATGCGTGTGGACTCAAAAATTTAAAAATGTCAATAACCACTGTGCTGTAGGAATAACAATATTGCAAGCCAGGAAGCAAGTTAAATGATACTATCATCAATAAGTCTCTCAAAAAGTCTTCAGTATCATGACAAAATATATTATTTTTATAACTTAAATTTTATTAACCAATGAACTTCATTTTACTATTATTATCATCAATTATGTTGGCAATCAAAAATATTCCATTTCAGCTTCATTTTTGGTGCCACCTACTCAAACTCAGATTTTCTTTTCACCATCACTATTAAGTACACACAAACACAAAACTTTTTGTCAGATCAATATTTTCTTTGCCTAATTTCCCAATAGTACTTTCAGTAAGTATCATTTTCTTTAATTCTTATTGCTATAACCTAAAATAGAATTCCAACTCATAGAAAGAGACAAAAAGTGCTATTTGTATGAGAGATTTTATGATTAAGCACAACAAGGTTGTGTTTAAACCCATTGACTAAGAAGTACATGATTTCCCAATGCTCAAATTCTTAAATTTACTATTACTACTTTTATGGCCTTGGACAAAGTATTTAATTTTTCAATATTTCAGTATTCAATATATATTTCATTATTTATTTTTTTCCATTGAGGAACTGTTTGCTCCTAAGTATTCACAGGAATTAAATTTAAAAAATTTAGGGCATTTATCTCAGTGCACCTAAACCTACTAAGATTTCAGTACATTGTCTATAACATTAATGATGAAAATTATTAACATAAGGAGGCAACTAATGTCCAGAAGCTCTCTTTGCTCATTCTTTAATAAGGATGTACTAAATCATAACAGTGTTCTGGGTAGAATAGCAAGCAACATATACACATATACACACACACATTACATGACACAAACACCAATACTGCAAAAATATTCGTCTCCTTCAAGCATCTTTGCCATATTATGTGGCAAATATCTTGGTCTTAGGTATTTTAGAAATAATTCAGCAACTGAATTATGGGATTTGGGGGAGTTAAAACATTTCTTTACTATGCCTGTTACTTTCATACAGAAGGAAGACATTGATTTAGAGTCTAAGCAGGGCAGTGGTTATAATTATGATTTTAAATGCTAACACAAATATATCTTCCAACACTTGATTATAATGAAATATCTTCAAAAGAACTATATGGAAAATTGTCAAAAGTTTGAATAGTTAAGATGAACACACTATTCATATTTCTTGAGAAAGTCCACATGGATAATGAAATGAAGAAAGGTAACAAAGTTAATCATACAGGAGATTTAAATTAAACTACTAATTATAAAATGGTATCTATATGGTAGAGAATTTTATGCACATCACCTATGTAAATGTCAACAAGATAATGTTTTAAAGATGAATGGTACTTTAGACTTTATGAGGAAGTAATAATTATAGAATATGCTCATTTTCTCTTGAAGATAGTGACAAAATTGGGAGAGAAACAATATAAGAGAGGATTTAGTATGTATATCGAAAATATATTTTCTGGTAAAAAGAATATGTACTTTTTAGCTGGGCGTGTTGTTCACACCTGCAATTCCAGAGCCAGGAAGACCTCAAGTTTCAAAACCAGCCTCAGCAAGGACCTAAGCAACTTAGCAAGACCCTGTCTCAAAATTAAATAAATAAAAATAAAAAATAATGAATAAAAGGACTGGGGATATGGCTCCACTGAATTGTATACCCAGTACCCAAAAAGAAAAAAAGAGAGAGAGAGAGAGAGAGAGAGAGAGAGAGAGAGAGAGAAAAGATATGCATTTTGTAAACAGGGTTGGGGGGCATCAGAGGTACAATCAGTCAAGACTTCATAATCTTTAAAATACACAAAATCACAGAAATAATGTATGTATCATTGTGAGATATTTGAGGATAAATTGAGATCAAGTATATCAAGTTCCTAAGCAGTGAGAGGAGCAGGCTTTGCATTCAGAAAACTTAATAATGAGTTCACTCATTCACTTGTTCACTATTGGACATGGGGGCTGTAACTCAACGCTTTTGGCCTAGGGATCATGTTCCCTATTTATTCATAGGGGAAAAAATAGAAATTATGGGTTGTTCACAGATTTTAAATGAAGAAGGAATTGGGAATAAAATATCTGACACATTTTAAATATATAATAAATCAATCATATCTATAGTTAATATAGCAGACTACTTGATATTATATATTTAATAAAAGGCAATTGTAATGATTTATGATATTGAAAACTGATATGTAGAATTATGCTAACATTAATAAATAATCATTAAAATGGTAAAATATTTTGTTTCTAAATGAAGAAATAAAAACCATACATGTTCTATCAGCAGTATATATGAAAATAGAGTTCTCTGTCTACTAACAATCCTTCTGTCTGTATATCTCTTTTATAATGATAGTATGGAAATAAATTAATATAGTTTGGAATTAATTTAATAAAATTAACACATTATTTTAAATATTTTCATGGTATGGCATATTTTCATTTTGGATATTTTGTCTTCAGAGGAAATAATTTGTTATTGAAAGAAAATGAAAATAAAAGAACTTTGCACACAAAAGTAATCATTATGGGATTGTATATAATATAAAAGAAAGAATACAAAATGATGATTGTATAAAATAGTGGTTGTATATAAGTAGGAGAATTGAATAATGGTGAAAAAAATGGGTAAATAATTTATAGCTGTGAAGAGAATGTTCTTTAAAAATACTTACATAAAATATATTTAATCTGAAAACACATGATAGAAAATTATACAGACAATATCACAATAATGCAAAGCTAGTACACTGAAAATAGATTTTCATAACATTGTAAATGTCTAAGCAAACAAAAAAGTTAGGGATGGCAAAACATACAACTTCACTGTTGTACTTTGACATTTGTATCATTTTCAAAATAATATGCAATTATTTTTTTTCTCTGCCTCTCTGATCCTACATGTAACTATCTATTTCTATGTGTATCTCAATCTATCTCTCCATCCTTCCTTTGATTTCCTCCCCACTTGCCTTTTATTCAGATCTTTTCCTATTTTCTATCTTCTCTTTCTTTCTTTCATTCTCCCCCCCCATTCTTATGGATATAACTCATGTGTCTCTTTATATTAAGTATTACTATCTATGCAAGGATTATCTGTTTTCACTTGGCCAATGGGTCAATGCACAGTTTTGTGAAAATGTAATGTGTAAGTTAGAAAAGTGCCTCTCTAAGCTCAACCTTCTTTATCAATTTGAACCTCATTTATTTTCTTGTGCAGAAAAAAAATTTCAGATGTAATTTTCCCTCACGCATGTATAATTAAACAATATTATTTCACTTGGGGAAGAACAGACAGAGATGTAATGGGGTATAGTGAATGATGGATTGGTTATAAAAAATAACTATTTTTGTCTTAAAAGAAACAAAGTTTTGTTAATTATTTGGGGAATTTTATAAAATGGTACAATTAAATGCTAGCACAGGCCTTCAAAACACTTTCATGATCTCAATTAGGTAAAAATTCAACCTGATTAGTAAAGTACCCAGGTCTTGAAATTAAAGTAATAAAATATGCAGACTGATCAGGAAAGCATGTACAACTTCAGCTGCTTCAATATTCAGCTCACCTACTCAATTATGTAGGAGACCTAGGGAGGAGTACAGTTGCATTTATAAATTATGAACTGGGAAAAAATGAAATGGGCCTAGCCATGAACACATCTTTATTAAAGTGATTAAAAATACTCTCTCACACACACACATTTTCAGCAACAACATGAAAAAAAAATTAGTTTTCTTCTGAGATTTGTCAATGAACTAACATCTGAAAAATGTTGGCTTATGACCACAAAGCAATTTAGGTAACAAAAAAACTATGTAGATGATACAAGTCCTGCTAATTACTTACTTATATGCATAAGAAAAACCAGGTGATCACAATGTTTGGTGGAGGGGTCTATAATACTGTGGTATTCCTGATAATTATCAGAATTCTCATTGTGATGGGGAGAGAATAGGCTCTGAAGTCACACATGAATGAATTTGAGTCCCATCCTGGTCTTCTACTATTTGGGATAATGTGGACATGCTGATGAACACTGAGGTTTCTAGTCATTAGCATTATTAAGTTTAAATTTTGATATTAGAGAAGATAAATCAATCAAAATGCAGACTACTATATTTCAGAAAGGGCAGTATTTTAATATGAAGAACATTTAAAAGAATTGATATCAAAAGAAATTATATTTAAAGGGGGGGGGGTTAATGGAAAGTCCATTAATATGTAGTTATTTGTATCTTTGTTTCATTTAAATTTGTCTATAACTGTCACATTGAAAATTTCACAGGACAGGACAGTACTTGATGGTGGAATGTTGATTGAAAATAGCAATTTAATCTCATTTATACTCTCACTTGTGAAATGAAGCTAATGCTGTATATATTGCCAAAGTGTTGACATCACAATGGTGTGAGATAATAGAAGTAACATGGCAATGTGAACAAAGTTAGGAGGTAGCTGTTTCCACCTTAGAATTCTGGTATTTGTACACACTTCAAAATATATATGTTGAAATTCTAAACCAAAAGGGGGTAGAATTAGGACAGCAGAGATATT
>NW_026000174.1:36778837-36817869 GCF_001458135.2 Marmota marmota marmota | reverse complement strand
TTGGGGGGGGGGGCGGTGATTAGGTCATCAGAATACCCGCCTCAAATGTGGGATTTTTTTCTCTTGTAAAAATGTTTCCAGAGAGATCCCTCACTGCTTCTGTCCTGAGGTTTCAGTGAGATAGCGGCAATTACAAGGAAGTGGTCCCTCACCGGAACATGAAATCCACCAGCACTTTGATGTAGGAATTTCCATCCTCCAAACCTGTGAGAAATAAGTTTCTACTCTTTAAAAGCCACTCTGTTGATGGTATTTTGTTATAGCAGCCCCAATGGATTAAGACAATTTTTTTTTCTTTGTTTTGGTCCTGGGGAATGAACCTGAGGCACTCAACCAGCAAGTCATCTAGTTGTACATGATATAGAATTACACTGGTCATGTAATCATATATGCACATAGGTTAATAATGTCCAATTCATTCTACTATCTTTCCTACCCACATACCCCTTCCCCTCCCTTCACTCTCCTCTGTCTAATGCAAAGTACCTTTATTCTTCCCAGATCATTTTATTTTTCATTTTGAGACAGGGTCTCACTCTGTTTCTTAGGGATGCCTAAATTGCTGAGGCTGGCTTTGAACTTGTGATTCCCCTTCCTCAGCCTGCCTAGATGCTGGGATTAAATAATTGCATCACTGTGCCTGGCCCAGACATTTTTTTTTTTACCCCCAATAGCTGTGTAAACTTATTTCAATTTACTGAAGTTGTAAATTCCTTAATTGTGAGGTCAAAAAATAACAACGACTTCAACAGGTTATTAGAAGAATTGGATTCAATAAAAATAAATATATATAATAATTCCTAATGGAATATTCTGCACTTCTCAAGTGCTCAATTTAATTTAATTTACATTTTTCCTCTTCTTTTAGCAGCTTTACTTCAATCAAAATTCCTGTTCTTAATAAATACTTAAGTTCTATGGGATTCAGTCACTTTAATTTTACTATTCTGATATCAATATACTGATTAGTTGTTATAGAATCTTGACATTGTCAAAAGATTTAACATCTCTTTTTTCCTTCTAGGTCTGTGGTTCTTGTTCTCTCCTTTTCTGTTTATGATTAATAAAGAAAGATAAAAATATTATTAATCATCCTTAACTTTAAAGGATTCTTTCTTTTTTTCTTATCTTTTTTTTTCCTCTTCAGCAAAATCATGAGATCAGTCCATATTATCTACTTAGGCACTAAAACACTTGTGAAGAGATACATTGTAAGTCATGCATATATTTGAGTTCTATGCAAACTCTCCATTGGAAAATTATTTATGAAAATAAAGTTACATATTCAGAATAACCTTTTCAAAAGATCACAATAATTGGATCAACTATCAACAGAATGCTTATAGTAGAGAAGAGACTCTTGATCTTCATGTACTTTTAATTTTATTCCTATTCTCAGAAATAACAAATAAATCTTTAAGAATTAAAGCAAAAGGAATCATTTATAGAGATTCATAGTCAAGTATTTTAGTTTGTACCTCAGGCCCTGACAATTGTTCTAATTTTGTTATTAGTATTAAACACTTAGTTGTACTGCACAGGAGAGATTAATTACTTTTCTTATGAACTTTCTCTAAAACATTAAGTAACTCAGAATAATTAATGCAAATATAACAGCTGGGTAACCTGAAGTTACACCAACAAAAAAATCTATGACAGATATAAAAGTGATTCATTCTCCATATTTAATTGAGATGGGACAAACTAGAGGCTAATAACTACTATGTTCAGACCATTACAAATGAAACCAGAATGCAATTAAATGTGTTACTCAGAAACATAAATGAATTTTGGCTAAATTTTTCTTTGGTGCCACCTTTGTACACAAAATTGATTTGTCGTATTTATTGCAGAACTATATGTATGAACACATACTTTCTTCAGTACTAGGGATTGAAACCAGGGACACTTGCCACTGAGCCAAATCCCCAATCCTTCATCCCTCCCTTCCTGCCCCCTTCTCTCTTTCTTTCATTTTGAGACAGGATCTCCATAAGTTGCCCAGGCTGATATCAAACTTGCAATCTCTTGCCTCAGCTTCCCCAGTTGATGGTATTACAGAGATGTGGCACTGTGTCCAGCATAACACAGTATTTTAGAAAACAAAGAATTAAAAAATTCAAAACAAATATGCTGAAAACAGGTGAGAATTCTCTATTCAGCTGCTAGAGAGGACAGCAGTAGTTTTAGGCTGTAAGGAAGGCATGGTCTAATATCCATGTCCCTAAAGCAGCTGCCTCCAGGCATATAATATTCCTTCTCTAACCCTTAATTTACAATACAAAGGTTACTATATTCTCATTCTTTAATTCAAACTGAGAACCTTATATAGATGACTAAAATGCAAGGTGAACTGAAATGAAGGACAAATGCATTTATCATCCAAATATTATGGGAATCCAGATGAGGAAGCAGGAGATAGGCAAGGTCAGAACATAATTAGTTAGATTAAGTATTGTTATTCCACAGTGTTGTTTAGCCAGTGTTTTTATAATAAATATCAGCATGCTGTTTGCAATATTTTACTTAACAAATGGATATTGTAACCAGTATTAAAGCTTTTATGCTGCTTCTAGAAAGAACTTACAACTGAGTTTTTTTTTTTTCTTTGTCTCCTTGTTTAAATTAAGTTGCTTATAGGAGGATAAACATGAAGATGTATATCCAATGGGAAAAGCATACATTGAAGACCTTTGGAAACTATTTACCATTTTTGCATTACCCATAGGCATGCCTGCTCCTTCTTGAAATACCACAGTACCATAATAAAGAATGCTTCCTAGTAAATCAACCTCTTCATATGGTATAAGGCCCAGAATGTCAATGTTGTATTGTCTCTTACCCCAATTATAACAGCTGAACAGTTTTTCTAAAATGTTCAGTTTAACCACATACAGGCTAACAACTCATCAAATGTCACACAATCAGTGTGGCCTAAATCAGGAAACAAGAATATCTTAAATCTCTGCCAAAATTGTTTTACCATGAAAGAATTGGCATCATTTGCCGCAATGCAGCTCTAGGGTTTATTTTCCTCACATTTTCTTCTCTCCTTTCCCTAGACAATGCTGTACTGTTTAATAGACTCTCTTTGCTCAGAGATTCCAAAGCAGGCATAATGGCATGAAGCTGAGCAAGCTCTCCCAGTACTAAACATAAGCCATTGTTGTTTTGCATTTTCTTAGCACATTAAGAAAAAATTAAATGCTTGCTATTTATAGGAATCACAAACATTGCAAAATGCACTCACATTGAGCCTTAACTCTGAATACCCAGTGAAAATTAAAATAAAATGCTCATTGTCTCTAAATCTCAATAAGCTAATAAACAATATGAAGAACATTTGCAAGCTTCAGGAAAATGGGATAGAGTAGGTACATCTTTAGCTTTCTCAATGTGATCCAATATTACCATTTAAGCAAAACAGGTTTTAAAATAATTTAAATATACCCCAGACTGATGGTTCAATGTAGTGTTAAGCTTTAGCGAGCAATTTTAACTTTTATTTTTCTACTAAAAAAAGAATTAAGGAATCCAGAAGACATTTTCCTAAGTCACCCTAGTTGGCTTGCAGAGAGAATAGGCAAGAACTGGAACAAACCCTCAAAGGTATCTGTGAAAAATACAAAGTACATTGATCCATTTTCAGAATATAGGATTTAGCCTTAAATGTAACATGGGGAATGTAGGAAAAGCAGCTGGAGTGTAAATATAGCAGAATGGTAAGTTACAAGCAGTTAACTCACACAATAGCACCATATTTTATGGATGTGGCAGATCCAAAGTCCATTCACCTAAACAGCCCCTTGACAAACACAAAGGGGAGGAAAAGGTTTGGCCTAACCAAGAAAGAAATCTCCCTGTTAAGAAATAGTAACTTAGGTAAATTAAAGTAAAAGTTTTATATGTGTCAAAATGCATTCATATCAAGAAGACATTCCTGACACACGAAAACAAGGGGAAGTGAGAACAACTAAGGTACATTTCTTTAAATAACCCAGTAGGAGACAGTAAAAACCTGACAACATTCAGGAAGACTACAATACTCAACCAATTAGGAAACAGGAGGAACCTTGAACACTAGGGCATACAATGCTGATTAAATGCATCAAGACCATTGCTTTCCCGGTGTCTTTTCTCTCTTAGTCCCTTCTCTGTTTTTGGACAGGTGAGCATGCTTCTCACAGTATCCAAGATTAAGCATTATCTCTAATTTTAAGTTGGGATCTTTTGCCATAGAATATTGTGAGACTTTATATATTAAAATTGCAACTTTTTCTTAGAAATTAATATGAACATCTATGTTCTCGAATACAAATATATAACATATTATATAAAATTAGAACAAAACTGCAAGAAATCAACAATCAGAGTTTTACAAAGTGTTTAGCATGAAACATTGACAGAAGAAAAATACACTGGAAAATCTACTGAAGGATAATAGGTGGAAGTAGAACCTGATTATAAGCAAGTTAACTGACCAACCTGGTGATTCTTAGTCATCTTTTGAAAACTATTGGTCTACATTATGTTGATGATGAATCTGATTAACAAATTCACTTAGACCAGAGTGGCAAGTTAGGAAATAGCAAATTAGCATTCAAATCTATGTCTCTCCTATGCTCTTCAATCTCAGGTATAATCAATTAAATTCAAAATGCAAGGACTCGTACCAGCTCTCAGTGAGGTGGCTTAGGATCACAGAATGTTGGAATGGAAAGGGATACTAACATGATTGCTTTTTTTCTCCATCCTAATGTTTCATTTTTTTGACCCTGTTTCATGATGGTTCTTTTTCATTAATCTAACATATGGTAGTGCCTCCTACAATTGTTTATTCTATTTATGGCACTTATTCATTAAGAGTTTATTTTAATCCATTCATCTGTTGATAGACAGTAACTTGGCTAGTGTGAATTGTATAGCTATTATCTTGTGTATGCATGTATTGCTACAGTATGCTGACTTTAGTACAAATACCTAGAAGTAGTAAAGCTGGACCATATGAGTGTTCTTAGGAAACTTCATACTGATTTACACAATGATTGATTTAAATATTATTTTTTTCTTTAGATGTTTTTAACAGCTGTATATAGTATTGCTCTCTAATTTAGCATTTAATGAGGCTATTCCCTATTTTAAATTATAGTTTTTAAAGTTTTCTTCTGCAAATTTTCAAGTTCTTTCAGTGAATAAGTTAATTGAAATATTTAGTTAAAAAGGTATATATCCCTGCTGAAAAACATTTTTAAAAAGATCTAAGTAAATGCAGAGACATCACATGTTTATGGATTGGAAGAATCAACATATTGTTAAGATGACATTTCTTCAGAAATTGTTGCAGTCCCTATCGAAATTAAACTCTGATTCATTTAATTGACACCTGATCCTATCATTTACATGGGAATGCAACAGACTCAGAATAGCTAATATCATCTTGAAGAGGAAGATCAAAGTCCAAGTACTCTAAATTCCCAGATTCAAAATTTCCTGTAAAGCTACAATGATCAAGAGAGTGTGGTACTGGCAAAAGGATAGACAAAAAGTCAGGAAACAAAATTGAAAGCTTAAAAATATGTATTTGTCACCAATTGTAGAAAAAAGTGCTGGAACAGTTCAATAAAGAAAGGATATTCTTTACAATTAATTTGTAAAGATTAGGACAACTGAATACCAAAAGACAAATAATGAAAGTAGAAGCTTACCACATCCTCAAAAAAAAAAAAATCATTCGGGATAGATCACAAACTTTAATGAAGGAATAAAGTTATAAGAAATCATACAAAAGAAAACTTTCTGTTCTTGGAGAAAATATTTTGTTTTTCTTTTTGATAAATTCTCATTAGAATCTACTTTTCAACATAGTCTGACATCAACAAATGGTGATAAAGATGTGGAGAAACTGGAACTCTTGCACATTTTTAACAGGAATGTAAAAGGTGCAGCCACATTGGAAAAAGTTTGTTTAAAAGGTAAGCATGACTTTACAATAAAGCCCAGTTATTCCCCTTATAGGCATTTACCCCATGGAAATTGAAACATATGCCCCCACAGAGATATTTATGTGAATGTTCATAACATTATTATTCAGAATAACCACAAAGTTAAACAATCCAAAAGGTACCAAATAGTAAATGGATTAAAAACAAAAAGAGAAATATAATCATATGATAAAATCCAGTTCAACAATAAAAAAGATTTAACTATTGATACATTCTACAGCATGTCTGAACTAAAACTCATTATACTAGGTGTACGAAGTCAGATGAAAAAGATTACATTTCATGTATGATCGATTCACATAAAATTTATGGAAAAGAGGAAATGTATGCTTATGGAGACTAAGTTTGTGGTTGACTAAGACTGTAAAAAAAAGGCAGTAGAATCTTAGGAAGATGGAAATGTTTCAACACTAGATTGTGGTAGTGGCTGGACAATGGAGTAAATGCGAAGAGTCACTAAAATATTCACTTAAAATGGGTTGAATGTATGGTGTTCAAATTTCATCTCTATAAAGTTGTTTACATAAAACTATCAAGTTTTTCACAAATAATTTTTTCCATTTTCCCCTCATTCATTCAAAGCATTGAGAGAGCATCACTCTCTTCTGTGCAGATGTACAAATGTTAACTTAAAATATCTGTATCTCCCTCTTTGTTATATTATCTGAGAAGAGTGATGCAATTGTTCAGTCAATCAAACTTTGAGGGTTCATATTAACCTTTATCAATATCTTCTACTCAATCTGAGTTTAATGGATCTTTATTTTTGCTCCTCCCTTATTTTTATTGTTTTCAATATTTTCTGTTATTACCTTCATTAAGTACTTATTTTAACTTACTTGTATTATTTTTAAAAGTTCTGAATTAAAATTAAAATTCTTTGAAAAAACTTTTATAAAAAGGAAACAGGAATAAAAGTGGTAACCATTAATTTTGTCAATTAAGGTTATTAAGATTAAAATGAAGATACACTATCACCTACTTTATTTTCTTGTATAAAACTGAGAAGCACTGATTCAATTTCTGATTGAAGAGAAGTCATAAGAAGGCATATGCCAATATTTTATAATATATACAAGATTTACAGAATATAAATGAGGAAAATGAGCCAAGAATGTATTTTGTGCCTTTTTATTTTTCTTAAATGAAAGAATGTTCTGCTTTCTTGGTCATTTGAAACTTGCAATGAAGCAATCCAAAGGTCAAACTTAAATTTCTCTCTTTGTATAGTGTCAGGTTGGTTGACGACATTTTTATATTGACATATTGAAGTTGAAATGATCTATTTCACAATCATTAACAAAATTCAGAATATTGTAGGTGAATTCCAACAAGTTCAGGGACAATAGCTTTAACCAGTCCAAATACTCCCACTTTTCTTTCTGTAAATTGTAAGAAGTCAATAGATTTTAATTCAACACTGGGGAATCATAAAAATAAACTATAGGGTTCTCAATGCTTTAGATTGATCATAACCTAGACTCTGTAGTTTAGAGTGGTCACTGTCCACCAGCTTTCTCTATAAAGTCTAGCAATGAATAAAATTATACTCCAGTTTATTGATCAATAACACAGAGATACATAAGTACAAATATGTATATATACACACATATATTATATATGCATATATGGATATTGAAGGTGATTATATAATAAATGAAGGTTTCAACTAGGATAAATTCACTGTACCCTTTTCAAGCTGATACCAAAATTGTTCATCGTCAACATTACAGAAACTCATATAGAAGTTTTCTTCTTTAAAATGCAAATATAGGGTAATAGAAGTAAAAAAAAAGTTAGCAATGTATGATAACTACAGAGATTACGTTTTTTCAAATGCAAAGTGCTTCAAATTATGGATCATAATCCTCAGGATAACCTGGATTGGAATAGAGTTGTTAGGCACATGCTATTAAAAAAAAAAAAAAAGGAAAATCCACCCAATCCACCCAGTTTTATTTATATAGAATACTTGAGTAGTTGCTCATAATCTTAATTTTTCAAATGATTTTATGGTTATTTATATATGAAAATCATTGTTAATAAAAGTGATTTGCACTTTAGTATTATGTGGGGAAATTTAAAAATAAGTGAAATAAATATCCAGGTCTCACTCACAAGAGAGCTGAATTAAGTTTCTTGGAGTGCATCTTGGGGGATAATATTTTGCAAGTGTTCTCTAGGTAATACAATGCTAAAGATAGGGCTAGGAAACACTGGTATAGAACTTGAAAACTGATGTTCACACAATTTCCACTAGTTCTTATAGGCTATGTTGACTGATTTCATTTATTTATATTATTCTTTTGGCCTGCAACTGTGCCTGAATCTATAACCTCTGAACACTGAGCACTGTTTACACTAGAAATTGCAAGTGCTTAAAAGTAGACACAACACACCAAAATCTACTGAGGTCAGATTAGACAGAGAATTCTTCATATTTGTGCAAGTAGAGGAAGTCTTTATTTGTTTTATGCTTTGATTTTGTTTTTGTTTTTGGTCTGGGGGTGCTGTGGGTTGAACCAGAGGCTTTGTGGATGCTACTTAAGTGCTCTGCCACTGAGATATATCACCAGCTCTAGTGGAAGAAGAGTATTAAAGGGATTCAGACAGGGACCACTAGTGAGTAAGTAGATGTTTATGAGACTTACTGAAGGCAGGGAGGAGTTGCTACAGATGAAGAAGAGGAGAGAAACAAAGAGCAAAATGTAACATGATTTTGAAGGCCCAATTCTTGGTAGAAAAAGTAGAACAGAATGGTGTTTTGGGGACACTAACAAACCACACATAACATTCTAGTTTTGTGTCTAATGAGAACATGTTTTTATATAGTTTCTGAAAAATACATCAAAATACTAAAACAGCCTCCTTAAAACTAATACCATGATTTTCCCACTTAGTTCGTCATAAACATTAGGAATATTAACTATCTCCCTAATTCAAAATAATCTCCTTAGCTAGGGAATTCAGGGGCCCTCACTTTCTAAGTGTTAGAGGACAAACAGATGAGAATGGTGGGACACAGGATTAAGAGAATAATTCTGTAAAGTGGGCCTACTGTGCTGATGCCCATGTGCTTTCTTTTCTTTCTTTTTTTAATTTTTTTAAATTTTTTTATTATTAGTTATTCAAAACATTACAAAGCTCTTGACATATCATATTTTATACATTTGATTCAAGCGGATTATGAACTCCCATTTTTACCCCATATACAGATTGCAGAATTGTAACCGATGTGATTCTGCATGTGCTTTCTTTTCAAAGAAAAAAATTATCTGCATCCCTGCCTGGCCTGAGTGGACAGGATATGTCACATTCCTCAGCAAACTACCTGTTATCTGCAAGGAAATGATGCAGGAAAAAATGTTCACAAGAGGAACCCAAGTTACATTGAAGAGGGAGATTTTTGTGATGTTTTCATAGACAAGATTCTGGAAGATAAGGATAATTTCCCCAACCATAAAATCTATAAGAATTTATGGTTATGAATCTAATTAGAACCACTCAGCATAGACACAGGGGACCTAGAATTGTCGTGGCAGAGAGTACTTAAAATTTTCATGTCATTTTGCTGTCAGTCAAAAGTCAAGAGGTGGACCCAGATGGGACTCTTAGAAAACTTCTCTGGATCCCCCAATAAAGCTGAAGTGCAGGAGAGACACACTGTCCCCCTCCTCTCTGAGAAGACCCACTCTGTCCCTTGAGAGTGTCCTCTTTCTTTTTTCCTATCCTTTCAATAAACTCATTTCTGTTATTCTGAATGACATGTCTGAAATCTTTCTGACTTGATCATAAAAAATTGGGTTTTGAAGGATGGGTCTTTGTTCTACCTCAGTATCTTGGAAGGCCCCAGCTCCGTAATTACAAATTAATGTTTTGGATACATACCTCACCACTTTCTGCACTGTATTCTCACCTCTGTACTGCTCTGATATATTTTTCTGCTTCTGAAAACTTAATCACATTGTGAAAATTCTGCATATCATTCAAACTAAAAGAAAAAATATTCCTTTCTCTCCTCAAAGCCTTTCTGACTGTTCCTTTAGAAACATATTGCAAAATATTGTATTTCTGCTACTAGTTAAGTTGGTGTTCTACATTGCATAGTTTTGGTACATGTTTCAATACACAAAGATTTGAAGGTAAACTATTGAGAAATCCCTCTTTCTAAATCCAGTTTTGCAGACAACAGAGGAAAAAGGGATGATATTATTTATTTATTTTTCTCTCTCCCTTATTTCCTTCTTCTGCTGCCTGGGTTTCTTCAGGTATAAATGATCTGAGTATGCACTTTCTAATTTTTAATTTAGTCTAATTAAATCTGCACAACACAATTGGCATTTGTTGTTAAACCTAGACATCATAGATCTGCAAGCTTAATTCTGCTACACTGAAACTTTAAAGAACTAAAATTTCATTACCGTCATTTTGAATGAAAAACCATAGGACTCAGGTCTATATTTTCTAATATCATTTGGAGGTTAAGTATCTTCCTGCCTATAATATGATGTCTCATAATACTTGGATTATTTGCCTTAGCTGGAGAATATTACAGAATCATATCCTGTGTTTGTTTTTTAAATTTTGTTTTGAAATACTTTAATGGCTTCCAGTCTCTTGGTTGTGGAAACGAAGCATGATGCTGAGTCTGTAGTCACCAACTTATGCCTCTAACATCTGTTCACAGTTACATCCTAAGAATCTGGTGGTGGAACTCCCTAATGGAACAACTACCTAGTTCATATCTAAAGAGAATTTACATTATCACATTTAGGATTTCAAAGTTTATATAGCACATATTACATGTGATTAGAAAGTTTCAAGGAGACATGAACAAGAATTTTAAAATGAATTTTTAAAAATAAAATTTTTAAAATTTTAAAATGTCCTTTTTTTCAAACCACTTTAAGTTAGTCTTACATCTTGAGAATCACAGGCAGTGGTACTTGGATTTTCTTTCTTAGTTGATTCAACTCGAGTGTTTTCATTGTTTCCAGTAGCACTTTGCTGGGGCTTGAGAGAGAGAAAAAAAAAGAGAGAGAGAGAGAGAGAGAGAAAGAAAGCATTAAAAACAAGAAAAATGGATTTAACAAACAGATTCACATAGTCATTGTAAAACATGGTACAAAGGCAGCATTGTACTCAGAGAAAAACAAGAAAGTAGCAATTGGTATATAACAGAGACCTTACAACTGTAACTTAGAAATTATTCACATTGAAAATAAATACTTTTTGTTCAAATTTTCATTGGTGATGTCCATTGGGATTAATTTGCCAATGAATATATTAATTTCTTATAATATCATATTATTTTAAAGATCCTGGACCCTCAAAAGCCAGATACCACACTGGGTGCCATGGCACGCACCTGTAATCCCAGTGGCTTGGGAGGCTGAGGCAGGAGGATAGCGAGTTCAAAGCCAGCCTCAGCAAAAGTGAGGTATTAAGCAACTCAGTGAGACTCTGTCTCTAAAGAAAATAAAAAATAGGGCTGGGTTTTTGGTTCAGTGGTCAGGTGGCCCTGAGTTTAATTCCAGATAACAACAACAAAAAAAGGCCGATACCCGTTCTTTCTCTTTATTTAAATCCCTAGCATGCTTAATTTTCTTAATAATAAAGAAAATGCTATGTAATACCTCATAAATTACATAGAGGATTATATTCACTCCATTGCTTCACTAAGCAAGTTCTGCTTTATACCTCTGGGAAACCTAAATATAATTCTAGAATTTATCTCTTTAGGAACACTACATTGAACAAGAAGTTTCCTGGTTTTTACCAGAGAATAGTATGCCACAACTAATGTATTTCTATATCACTATAGATAGTTCTAATATTATCCACTCAAATGTGAATGTCTTTTTCAGGCAGAGCTGATTTAAATATGGTGTTACACTCATCAAAGCATGAGGGGACTTCTGCAGAAGAGACAAACAATAAATTCAACAAATGCTATTTCCTGAGTCTGACACTTTGATCACAGGGGGAAAAGAAATATATAGACAGATACACATATACCTATATGGTATACCAATTTCATTTGGTATAACAAGAAAGGCATTGTAGACGGGGTATCTTTAAAATGTATCTCTGAATAGTTCAGCAAGAATGAGGAGACTCTCTGTGTGAAGGTAATCATTTAACCAAAGACACAAAGGAAGAAGGGTCCTGTGTTAGCATGTGGCTTTATAAGGTAGGAGCAGACTAAACATGGAAAAAATACAGCAAAGTAGAGAGCTACAGAATTGTAGTACAAAGATCATACTTAATTTAGTAGCCAAAAGGAGGTCCCTTGGATATTTTGAAACAATTATGGCATGGCCAAAACCTTGTTACCATGATGTGACAGCAGCATACAGGTAAAAATAGAACAGAAGACAAAGAGATCAGCAGACTAATAAAGAAGCCATTAAAATGAGCAGGAAGATGGTAACAAGGGCTGACAGAGTTGTCAATACTGACAATTTAAAGCAGATTGGACAAGTATTATATATTGAGATAAAAGGTTAGAATTGATGAAATTTGATGAGTTCTATAGAAATAGACAAACTGGAAGAAAAATATCTTTATAGCAAGAAGGGTGACATTATATTTCCATTAGAGAGTTTAAAGCATTTAGGACTCCTAAATAGACAGGCACTATTGGATAGCAACATTAAAAAGAAAATCAATTTTAACAAGAATCAAAACAGCTATTTATTCAGCTAAAATATACTGAACATCTACCACCTGTCTTCCCATAGCCTCCAACTTACAGTCACATATTGAGGAAACAGGTTAAAAAGAATAAAAGCAATAAATAAGCACTAGTACTGAAGGAAAGTCTCCCCTGGCTCACAATAAGAACTACAGCTGCAGCACTATGAAGAATAGATTAAATCACTGAAACAGAAAAGAGGCAAAGTTAGTATATTTTGTTTCTACTGAACAATCAGATAACTGAATACATAGTCCCTGGATTGCCTTGTAAATTTCTTTTAATATTTAACAACATTTAAGAAAAAAGAAATATATTCTGACAATAGTTATTTTTATTTCTCAATGCCATCGCTCAGTCTTCATCAATATTAAAATGCATGGATATCTTATATAGCCACAATTTTAGCCCCCATGTTCTAAGTACTGTCTTTGCGCATCTAATATAAATGTTGCCACCCTTACATGTTTTTATCTATGATTTATAGGTATACAATTCATAGGGTATAATTGGAAAACTGTGATGCACTTGAATATTTTGACAGTTTTCAATTTGAGGTTATATGAATAATATTGTGATGAACATCAACCTTCTTGTCTCCAGATTGAATGGATATTTCATATCATTCTTGACATTGATTTAAACATCTGCCTCACTTAATAGGCTGGGAGTTTCCAAAAGGGTAGATATCATTTATTTCTTATTTAAAAAGAAAATTTACTCTTTTAGTTATTTACTTATTTGCTTTTTGATCTTTTTGTGTGTATGGTACTGAGGAATGAACCTGGGAGCACTCTACCCCTGAGCTATATCCCAGCACTTTTTATTTTTATTTTGAAACAAGTTCTCTCTCTCCAAGTTGCTCAGGCTGGTCTCAAGTTGCCATCTTCCTGCCTCACCCTCCCTAGTATCCAGGTTTAAAGGAGTGTGCCACCATAACCAGCTTAGATATTACTTTTTATTCATCAATGCCTTCTTAGAAGCTAGTGCATATTTTGAAATCAATTTATTTTTGTTTATCTTTTCCCTTTTGTTGTTTATTTGCAATAGGTTTCTTAGGATTAAAAAAAAAAAAAAGGTCAGAACTGAATCAAAGGGAACGTACATATTTATGGTTGGAGAAATCTTTCCAAACAGTGTCAGTTGTAATGACTCCAACAATGTAAGACCACAATATTTGCTATGCATACATTCTATACAAAATGTTTAGAATTCAAAGATTGAAAAACACAGCTCTTTATCTCCAAGTGCACCTGTTTGCTCATCCTAAAATGTTCCTCATTCCTAATCATCTCTGATTTCTTTCTTTAGGGTTGTGTTTCTCTCAAGATATGGTACATACTAAGGAATGTGTTCTCTTTCAATTCCCTGTCCTATGCAAGATATGAGCATGTGATCCGAGTTAGGACATTAGTAGCTGCATCACTGGAATTTAATTGATGAGAATAAGTCTGGACTGTTACATACACAGACAAGATAGACTGGGTTTAAATGGGCTGGCTGCAACTTTAAGCTATCAAGGCCACACAAAAAAAATCACACAACACAGACATAATTTTTCAAATCCAGGACAGGATGGCTCTTTAACCTTAAGGGTCATCTTCCCTGATTGAAAGAGAGCCAGAACTCATGATCCATTTATTTATAGGGGAATTAACAAAGGATTTTCGATAGAATGTTCTTTACCACATAAGGCAGGGGGTCGGCTGGTCAAGCCCCAAAGAGTAACACCCAGGTCCAGAGCCATGGGAAAGCAGACTTCTTTGCTGAATGAAGGAGGAGGCCACCTGCATCACGCAGCACAAACAACATGCAATGCCAGACCAACACCCACTTGGCTTAAGGATGAGAGAGGATGCTTAATATAGCTCATGGGTGGCTCCCAATAAATAAAGAACACTGCTACAGTGATTAGGTTCATTACTTCTGGTTGGATGCCTTGGCTCAGTTGTTCCTAAAACAAAACCCTTATCATTCATGTGTCCCTGGAGCAGCCTTTGTTTCTGTTTTCCCCAGGCTTGATTCTGCAATTCTTCCTTGATTTTATGATCTTCTGATATTCTACCTCTGAATTCCCCTTCATTCAATATGTTCAAATTAGCACTTGTTGCATGTAACTAGGGAGGGCCAAATAATGCAAAATGTCAAAGCCATAAGTTGAAATTGACAGCACAAGGTAAGTGCCCTGATAGTGGTCTACCATGGAGCCAACCAGATTAAAACCTAACTGAATTGGACAAGCTCTTTAATGTTGGAATTAATATTTCATAGTGTTCAACATATTCCTAAAAATATACATTTGTGCAGATTATACATTTTAATGCTTGATTAATGACATATTCTTGTGCAAATATTTTACATTTATGAAAATGTTCCCAGACTTTGGAGGTGCAATAGAGACAAGAATATGTCCAAAGTGAGTTTTATTTATTATTTAACTATTCATTTGACAATTTACTTATCTATAATTTTGTGAACCTTTGATATTTTGAATGAAAGATAAAAGAGCCTTTATTTTATTAAGCTGACAAAAATGAGAGGGAAAGACTACTACAACTTTCTTTCTCCATAAATTTGCTAATATCTTCGCCTGTTTTCATCAACTAAATAACTGAGGTGCCTGGTTTTCTACATTTTATATTAAATACTGAGGTTATCACACTTAATTTTGCTTCAGAATTAAAAGAACTATAGTAATTACTTTTAACAATGGAAAGAAATTATATATTACTGCAAAGGTATAAGCACCGATGCATAATTTTTTTTTATTTATTTAAATAAAGAAAGCAGAGCATTTAATTAAATCACTGCTTGCTTTTAAGCCTAATATATGTATTTCTCTGTCACTGACATCTCTTCTTTATACTCTTGTATAAAGAAAGCAAAATGAAAAAAAATATATAAAACTTATTGAATCTGATAAGCAAACTTGAATTTGAACTGACTTTGGGGATAGATAATGAATTTTGTAGTCAAAGAAATGTGGATTTCAATCTTGGATTAGCACTTAAATGAAATAGGGCTTCAGACAATTTATATATCTTTGCAGGACTGCTGTTTCCTGCTGCTCTGCCAAAGGAGGGCAAAATCACTTAAATTGCAGTGTGCTTTTTTTTTGTCATTTGTTTCAGGGGAGTAGGAAACTAAATATAAAGTGTCTGGTACCTTCTGGGAAGCTATTGCTTTAAAATTTACTATTTACTTGAATAAATAGAGAACTCCATCTTAGTCTGGGAAAGTATGGCCCTGAAATCGAGTGACTATATTAGTAAACTAAATGGTGGACTCGGGCTGCCCCCCAAAAGTTATGCCAGTATCTTCTGACAAAAAATGGAACATTAACTTCTCTGGCAAAGTATATGATGAAATTAAGGATCCCAAGATGAGGGAATTGCACTTTTATTGCTCATTATGGACTGAAAAAAATGAAGTACTATAAATAGGGTGAATTAAAACAATAGCAATCTCTTTCCACAGTTCTGGAGGCTAAAACTCCCAGATCAAGGACCTGCAGAGTTGCTTCTGGTAAGGACATTATTTCTACCCTGTAGTTGGCTGCCACAGCACTCTATACTCACTATGCCAAGAAAACAACCTCTCTGGTTTCTTATTAGACACTGATTTTGTCAGGTCATGCTTGTGCTTTTTTCCACTTAACATTTAAACTTAATTGCATCCATAAAAGTCCTGTCTCCAAAAATAGAGTCAAGTTTTAAGAGGATATAATACATTTCATAGCACATTAGATTATTTACATGGGTCTAAACACCATCACAAATGTGCTTATAAGAAAGAGGAGTTCACAAACACACAGAAGAGAAAGCAGAGTAAATATGGAGGCTGAAGTAAGAGTGATGTAGTTATGAATCCCAGAATGCCCAATAACCACCAGAAACCAGAAGATGCATGGAATAAATTCATATCTACAGACCCCAAAGAGGATGCAATCCTGTCAGATTTCAAACTTCTGGATTCCAGACATGTGAAAGAAGGTGTTTCGGTAACATATAGCCATCATGTTTGTGAGAAGTCACTACAGCAGTAATAGATTATTAAAACAACCATACCTTCCTCTAATTTAGAATGTGCTAGAGATTCATTTTCCTGGCTCTTGAATGTACTTTATGGTCTTATTCAAGAAAAATAATTTATTATTCCTTCCATAGAATAACTCTCATATTTTGAGATAAAAAGCGAAGCCTAAATATTTTAAATAATGTTCAGAATCCATATTGAAAATCATTGAAGCCTCAATTAAAGAAACTATTTCATAAATGGATAAAACTAGAATTTCCATTCAGACACTTTCAAGTCAAGAATTCCAGAACAAATGAAATATCATAGTCCTTCCCATATATTTTAGAAGAAAGAAGTAGTATGCATATTACATATGCATTTTCTAATTTAACTTGATTTTTCTATGGTGTGCATCTTTTAACAAAAAGGAATGAATTGGAAGAGGTGATATGTAAAGGTCTTTCCTTAGAGGTAGAAAGATCCAGAATAATTTTCTGGGAAAGAAAATGTAGCTAACATGGAAAAATTGGTTTGTTTCTGGACTCACAAGTGTCCTCATAGTTATACTATGTACATATGTAGGGATATAGAGATAGACTGAATATATAAGATATGATTCACTTTATATGTATATTTGTATGTACAATCACCAAGTATACCTCAGCTAACTGACAAGCATTTAAGTGAAATCTTTTGTCTCAAAACCAAATGATATTAATCATGTTTATGAACAAGATACAGTAAACAATAATCAGATTTACTCTGATATCTGAAATGCAAAAATAAGAAATAGTAGCATTGAGGAAACTGACAAAAGGCCACGAGGAACAGAGACTCCTGAGGGACACAAAGGAGATGCATAGAATCTATACCATTGTCAATCAGATGCCAAGAAAAGGGCCACAAAGAGCTGAACCAATGAGACACAATTAGTTCTAAAGACCTATTCTGATAGTGAATAACGCTGACCAAGCCACACACGCAGTGGGCTCTTCAGCTATCTCTCCAAGTGCTTAATGAGGATTATGAAGATGAATGACATGATTGAAGTTGTTATTTTGTTCAATTGACTTGATTTAGTTCCCATGAATCCTTACCAAAAGTGAGATTATGAACACTTTAAAGACAAGGACAACACTTCTTTTGTCACTGTGAATTTTCATACCTACCATGAAGACTGACAAAAAAAAATACTTGATATAATTTTAAAAAATAAGAGAACTCTTGAAATATTATAACAGAACTGTGTGTGGCAGGTATTATTGTTTTCATATGTTAAGTAAACAAACGAAAACTCTGGAAGCTACATTGATTCAGCAATAAAAACCTGTTATTTGTATGATATAGCTAGTGACTTCATCCATGCTGTTAGATTTTAATTTCTTTGGTTTTTCAACTCTATCTTAGTACTCCCTCCTTATATTTAAGAATGATTGATGAGATTCATCTGCACTATGATAAGCACCCTCTTTAAGCTCAAATTATGGAATGACTTCTTCCAGGGTCAGGTTTATCTATATTATTTGCTACCTGTTAAAACAGAACAAAACAAACAAACAAACAATAAATAAATAAATAAATAAGAATAAGAAAGAAAAAGAAAAAAGAAAACTTTACAGAATCTGTTTATGCAGTACAGTTCACCAAAATACATTTCAATTTCAGTAAGCCTTGCTGGATGGCCAAGTAATTGTTTTGAGAAAGCAGAATAGAATAAAATAAAATACATAAACATATAAAATGAGAGACATTTTATGTAACAACATTTTAAAATATTGTCAAATCCAAGTGTTGTGGCAAGTTCCTATAGTCTCAGCCACTCAAGAGGCTGAGGCAGCAGATGGCTTGAACCTAGGAGTTAGAGGCCACCCTGAGCAACATGACAGAATGTCATGTCTAAAAATCAATAGATAAATAGGCAAATAAAAACAACTTTTCAAGAAAAATATTCCAGAGTGTTTTAGAAAATTTAAAAATAGAAGTGGAAAGGAGAATATATGTCATTGCTCCTCCTCTCCGTCATCAGATGAGGTCATTTGGTGCAATCAAAATAAATAATAGATATTTTTCAAAGTTGAACTAATACTTTGCATTAATATTTCTTTGTTCCTCATTTATTAAAGTCCTTCTAATATGCATCAGAAGAAAATATGCATCTTGGTTACCCTTCTTCCTTGTTTACCTTACCAGGAAATACTTACCAGGAAGTACAGAGATACACATATATTTGTCTGTGGTTACTTTTATATTCCTCACCCTTAAGGTGCTTCCCATATTAACAGTTTTAAAATGAAGACACACAAGGTTCAAGGTAGTGTTTCTTTCCAGCTCTGCAACTTCAGATTCTTTGCTAAAGTAAGATGATTGCTAAGAGGGATAAGAAAATCTTGTGGGATTTTTTATAATAGAGTTATTTCTAAATAAGAGTCACTGAATAACTCCCTAGTGGCAAAATAAATGACTTTATTATTGACAAAATCAAATCTTGAGCTTTACTCGAAACTTCCTTTGGTCTAATGTGTTCAGAAACTATGGTATACAGGATGGTTAAGCGCTGTCTCTATTGTCAAAGATGTGTGTGTTTGATAGGCACTCCATCGCAGCAAATTCTAGCAATTCAGTGTTTTCCGAACCAGTCCTACACAATCTTCTGTGTCTTTCTTCAATTTGTTCTACTTATTTCAATTTAGTTTCTTCCCTGGATATAATTACAAACCCTGTCCATGCTACACGGCCAGGTTCAATCACACCTTCCTTCCCAAGCACTTTCTGAGAACATTTCTGTGATTCTAAGTGATGGAAAAAAATTTGACACTATTTAAGGATATTTGTATGGTAGGGAGCGCTAGAGTAATAATATAACTTAATTCAAGGAATACTAAAAGGTAAAGAAAATTGTGCTTTAGAATCCCCTTTTTTGTCCAAAAAATAACATAGAAACTCAGATATTAATTAAGACACTTCTCCAAAGTCCTAGTGTTACTGAGTCTGAAGCAATACCAACATACTAATTTTCCTCTGTTAGAATAACATATCACAACATACCAAGTTAATGGACATTCATTATCTTAAAGTTCTGGGTGGCTTGATATCTTGTATGATTTTCAGCAGGCTAAAATTAAGATTCCTAATGAGTCTTTGTTTTGTTCTTTTTTTTGTTTGTTTGTTTTTCTTTCTGAATGTACTAGGACCAAAATTATACTCCCTGGTCTCCTCCATCTGCTAATAAGCATTTCACAGGCTTTGAGTCTTTACTCCCTTCCTATTTACAGGCCTACAACATTGTAACTCTCTGTGCCTGGTATAGTAGCAAATCCCAACTCCCTCCTGCCATCACTGACTATTTTTAAGGTCCCTTTACAAGTATATTGTTCTCATAGAGATAAATCTGTATAATCTCCATTTTTTTGTCAATTGGTTTTCAATTTTAATTTTTCCTTTTCATGAAATCTATTCAAAATTTACTATGTTTCTATTTTAAAAAATACATTTATGAAGAACTCATACATCCAAGAGAAATTCATAATAGACTTTTAAAAAGTCTTAAATTGGATTTCAGATAAAAATGGTATATTATTGGGGGCCGTGAGTGAATTATAGGTTTATTTGAGCCATCTCAAGGCAGGGAGGTTTGCTTTTCTGAGAACTCTCAATGAAACTCCACCAACTTGAGACAGCCCAGATTTTGCTGACACCCTGCCCTGGTCCAGGCAACCCTAGGTTCAAATACAGCAGCCAGAAGGGAGAGGAAGTAGGCATAACCTGCTAAGCCTCAATCAACTTCTCCCTGTTTTCCCCATTGCTGTTTCCAACCCATTTAAATAAAGACTGCAAGCTCCATTTTGGTTTTAGATACAGCTTCCATCACTGCAAGATCATACCACCATGTCGCAAGCTGTTCATTTATTTCTGAATCTTGTCTTCTTTTTTTTTTTTAGTTTCTCATACCTTTAATATTTCTAATCTGACTTACCTCCTGACTTCCAGGGAACTGAGTAAAGGCCATGGGGGCCACAATAGTTATTTTAAATATTTGGAATATAGTAAAAGGAAACTTTTGTAGGAAATTTATAAATTCAAAATGCTTAGACATAAAAAGAGAATAAGGCAAGTAACTTAAAATGTTAGGAAAGTAGTTCAAATAAGGAGGGAAAAGCTGATGTAAGAGAGGAGGAACAAAGTTAGAAAATTTTAGTATTTGAAAATATTAAGGCATAGTAAATGTAATATTTCCTGAATATCAATGTCTAAAAAATATATTATTTGGAGCAAGGAAGTTGGTGTAAATTTATTTACAGGAGAAGTTTAGAAGATAGGGTTAGAGATGCAGTTCAGTGGTAGGCTAGTACTTGCCTATCATGTGCAAAGTCCTGGGAACATCATAAAGAATAAAATAACAATAAAAATGAATAAAATAAAATCTAACAAAAAAGATGCATAGGCCACAGACAATACTGTGAACACTTTCCTATGTTAATCCATGGGAAATCAGCCACTTTCTTGAAAAAAATATGATTTCTCAATGCTTAAATAAAATGGAAAATTTGTTTATGAAAGAGATCAATAATATAGTGGGGAAAAATCATATCACACACCCCAATATAAATAGTTGTTTGCAAATCAAAAGGTTTTAACCAGAATATATAAAAAAAGATTCTCATGAATATATAAGTAAATAACAAACTTCAAATTAGAAAAAGGAAAAGATATAAGTAACCATTCTTCAAATTGAAAACCCAAATTGCATGTTACATGAGCAAATGATGACTCTATCTTATTAATATTTAAGAAAAAGCAATTTAATACCCAAGTGAGCTATCAATTTGTATACTAGACTGGCAAAATTTAAGGCTTAAAGTGGTAAGTGCCCATAAGTACATGGAACAGAACGAGAGTAATCAATCTTTCATGTTTGTAAATCTAAATTTTAAACACCTATTTTTGGAAAAAGTGGTCTTCAGTAATTCATAATATTGTCAGGGATGTGGTTTTAAGCACACATTTCCCTTCCTGGTTATTTCTTAAAGATTTTTTTTATATGTGGTGTTACTCATATGATATGAAACGACTGCTCATCACCAAAGTGTTCATGAGAACAAAGAATGAATTACCCTAATTTTTAAGCAATTGGGGATTAGCATTAATTTTATTTTATTTTTTTAAATTTTTATTGTTGGTTGTTCAAAACATTACATAGTTCTTGATATATCATATTTCACACTTTGATTCAAGTGGGTTATGAACTCCCATTTTTACCCCGTATACAGATTGCAGAATCACATCAGTTACACATCCATTGATTTACATATTGCCATACTAGTGTCTGTTGTATTCTGCTGCCTTTCCTATCCTCTACTATCCCCCCTCCCCTCCCCTCTTCTCTCTCTACCCCCTCTACTGTCATTCATTTCTCCCCCTTGTATTATTTTTCCCTTTCCCCTCACTTCCTCTTGTATGTAATTTTGTATAACCCTGAGGGTCTCCTTCCATTTCCATGCAATTTCCCTTCTCTCTCCCTTTCCCTCCCACCTATCATCCCTGTTTAATGTTAATCTTCTTCTCATGCTCTTCGTCCCTACTCTGTTCCCAGTTACTCTCCTTATATCAAAGAAGACATTTGGCATTTGTTTTTTAGGGATTGGCTAGCTTCACTTAGCATAATCTGCTCTAATGCCATCCATTTCCCTGCAAATTCTGATTTTGTCATTTTTTAATGCAGAGTAATACTCCATTGTGTATAAATGCCACATTTTTTTTATCCATTCGTCTATTGAAGGGCATCTAGGTTGGTTCCACAGTCTTACTATTGTGAATTGTGCTGCTATGAACATCGATGTAGCAGTGTCCCTGTAGCATGCTCTTTTTAGGTCTTTATGGAATAGACCGAGAAGGGGAATAGCTGGGTCAAATGGTGGTTCCATTCCCAGCTTTCCAAGAAATCTCCTCTGTCTATGTCTAGAATTTATACTTCCCCTTACCCTCTTCCTTGTAAATTCTCATTCATCCTTGGAAACACCATTTGAATATACCTGCACTAATGAGTCTTCCTTAAATTTTTCATAGATGTCTCATCAAACTATTCTTCACATTCTGTTATTTCATAGATTTTTAAATAGATAGCCAACCCTTCACATCCACAAGAAATTGGTTCCAACACACTCCTCTCAGGTACAAAAAACCCAGGATATTTTTGTAAAATAGTGCTGCATTTGCATATAACCTCCTCACATCCTTCCATATGCTTTAAGTTACCAACAATTTACTTATAATACTTAATATAAGTGTTATGCAGATAGTTGTCCTAATGGATTGGTAATAAAATAATGAAGGAAAAAAGTCTGTACATGTCCAGGACATACAAAATTTTTGTTCCTTAGTATTTTTAGTGTTCATTTGGCTAAATCCATGGACACAGTGCCTGGAGGTATGAAGGGCTGGATGTAGTTTACCTGGGGGCTTGGGTGGTGGCTAAGTGGTACAGCACTTGCCTAGCATGTGTGAGGCACTGGGTTCAATTCTCAGAACTGCATATAAATAAATAAAATAAAGGTCCTTTGAAAACTTAAAAATATATATTTAAAAAAAATATTTAAACTACACACTTTTCTTACACACAAAAGACTTGGTATCAGTTAAAAATCACTTATTTGTGAGATCTATAAGCTTCAACTAACAGTAGTGTAAACACCAAGGGTTTATTATCTCAAGTATGAAATCTTTAAAATAGAAGGGTTCTAGAGTTGGTTAGTTTTGCAATCAATCTTCAGCACAAAGATCTGGGGTGCTTTTCATCTTTCTACACTGCTGTATTCAGAATACCCCCTAGTAATTTTGAGATTACTGTAACAGTTCTAATCTAATAAACTCTCCAAATTACTCAAATTACTTTATTGGCTTCATACAACCCTATGCTTATTATGTATTTTATCTCTCGTAGTGTGATCAATAGAAGGATTTTTGAAGTACACATCAAGAAGAATTATTAATTGTTAATTGGGCACTAACATGTCATAGAAATGTACAAGGCTTCAAAAATCAAAGTATTTTTAAGAGATAACATCTGTGCAGGAGAAATAGATATGAAAATAAATAATGCTGGCAGATATTTAAATGTCAAATCAAAACTGAAGTGTTTGATAATGACAGAACATATTTATTGTTATGTACACCAACACCAGAAATATAACTCTAGAGGAATGACAGCAGAAATGAAGTTTATGTGACTTGTGAAACATAAGAAGGATGCATAGAATGCAATAAGAGTGATTCTTCAAATGAAGGAGAATGGAGCTTTGTTCTAAAAACCCCATAAGAAGCTTCAGGAAATAGGCTTGGAGGACCTGGCCATCCTGACGGACAATATTATGAAATAAAAATGGAGGGGGGCGGGGGGATGGATTATTATACTTTATTTGTTAATGATAAATGGAAGATGATTTTTCTTGAACACTTCATTTTACAAGTTTCAGAAAATGACTTTGGTGGCCCTAGTTAAAACAGACATGTGATATTGGACATAGTAGTCTTCCCAAAGTGAACATGCTTTGACTAACTTTCTTTCTGGTAAAGATGCTGGGAAACTATTCATGCTTGTTCAGATAAAAATGTTAGAAAAGAAAAAAAATACATTTCCAAAAAGATTTTGACATGCAGCAAGTGCTACAGAGAATAGTCAGTTATGAGAGGAGAAACCTATAAATCCCTTCAAATCTTATGGGTCTTTAAATAATGTTATATCAAAGCACATTCTAGGATATGAAACTCTGAAGTCATTTCCAAGGGGTAAATTATGCAATACTAGATGAAAACAACATGCCAGTCATTCTCCCACTCATATTTCTGCATGAGACAGTGGTTTCAAGGTGATGGTGATAGGTCAGTGTACATTCATCATTTTTAACAAACATATCACACTGGTGCAGGACACTGGGGGATGCTGTGCCTGTGTGGAGACAGCGAGGCACATGAGAACTCTGTGCTGTTTGTTCAGTTTAGCCATGAACCTAAAAGCACTCTGAAAAATAAGAACTTCTTAAAAGAAAAAATAAATTGACAATCATAGTATTGGATTATAACCAAAAGACAAAATAAATAAATATCTACAAGTTTATACTAATATAAATAAAAGATTGAATAAATACATAAACATAGAAGAAGAGATAAATATTCCTCATGGGAGAATTCTGAATAATTTTTATATGCATGTGTGTATATATATAC
This sequence comes from Marmota marmota marmota, assembly GCF_001458135.2. NCBI lineage: Eukaryota > Metazoa > Chordata > Mammalia > Rodentia > Sciuridae > Marmota > Marmota marmota. Next base: position 36,792,933 of record NW_026000174.1, on the reverse strand, counting down.
ATAGAATAATATACATTTATACTTCTGCTCCTCCTTTCAAAGGGAAGGTGCTTTATTTTATACACACACACACACACATAAATGAATATATAGAAATATAATATGAAGGCCCTTCCCTTTGAAAGGAGGAGCTTCAATCCCCTTCCTTTGGGTGTAGGTTCAATATAGTGATTCAATTCCAAGAAATAAAATATATAAAGGTAAAAATAGTAAGTTTTTAGAGAAATCTGGTAGATATCACCTTATCCAAGTCACGATGTTTAAAATCTCCAAAATTTCATGTGGGTATCATGAGTCTATTATATGCTACTAAAAAGGATCTGTGATATTATTTACAAAATCTGGTAACTCCAGTCTAAGCACGCAAATCCATCAGACAGAACCATTTGGCAAAATGTTCCACAAAATATCTGAGTTACTCTCCAAAAATGTAAAGGTCAATACAAATGAGGAAAGACTAAAACAGTCACAGACCAGGGAAGACTAAGGAGACAAGATATCCCCCAAATGTAAAGGTCATAAAAAATGAGGAAAGACTAAAACAGTCACAGACCGGGGAAGACTAAGGAGACAAGATAACTAAATTCAATGTGGTACCATGGATTGGATCCTGAAATCCAATATATAGTGGAGAAACATGCAAACTAAGGAAACTTTGTAGTTTGGTAATGGTAATGTACTGATGTTAAATTAGTTTAGATAAATGTGCCATAGTTATAAAGGATGTTAACATACATAAAGTTTAATGAAATTTATACAGAAAATGTATACTATCAAATAATTTTGTAAGTATGAAAGTGCTCCAAAAGCAAATGTATTTTAAAAACATGAGGGTAATTGTGTTTTTCGTTTTTGCCTTTTTTGAGGATTGACATGAGTATAAATAAATGCCAACTTATATTAGTATTATTACAATTTAAATATTTTCCAAATATTATCTGTTACAACTCTATATTATTTCTATAATAAAAATAATCAATGTGATTTTAATCAGTAGTTGATATTACATATGGTTAGTGTTGGGTAGCCTTATGTTAATAGGAATGTAAATGTTACAAAGAATCGATATTCTACACATACACACAATAATAGTTTTTCCCAAAGTTATTAACAAATGGCTCAAAATTAAATTAAAATATAAGAATATCTGGCATGATCATATGAAATGTATATTTTTACATTTCAAATTAAAATTAAAATTACATGTATATATAACATTTGTTTTATATATATATGTCTATAAGATATTAAGCTTATGGGTATGTTTTCAGTGTAGTTTCAAGTTACTGCGACCATGGAATGCATCTGACTCTATTACTAGTGATGTAATCACATTTGAGATTTTAATGGGCCATTTAAAGGCCTTAAGCAGGATAATCGGGAGGGATGAGGAGAATATGAAGGGTTTTGAAGAATGGTTCCAAAAAGGGTTTCAATGGGTATGGACAGTTCAGTCATGGCTATACACTATATTTGGAGGTTGAGAAGAAAGGATATAAATCTGGCAGATGGTTTTTAGCATTACTGCCAGCATGCAATAAGGAAAGCATCAATCTTGTCCACATTTCCTGATTATTCATGTTAGAGACTGATCAAGATACAGGAAGTAGAAGCATATTATATTCTGTCTAAGTGGGAGACCTGAGAACATGTCAATTAAATGCTCAGCAAAGCAGATTGATATTCAAAATTAAATATAAGCATAAGATGAATAGACTGCAGATGTTCTAAAGCATGAAAATTAAGTGAAATATGCGGTAAAACAAATAGTTCACTTTATTTGTATGAGTTTTGAAGCAGGGTGCTGCAAGTGGGGGGGAGGATTCAGTAATGAATATCAGTAATGATTCTGTAATGGATGAGACACTTTGGGTAATATTCAATGGTAAATTTACCTGTGTGGAACTGGGAGTGGCAAAATTAAAGTAGTCCAGTCACTCCACCTCTGTATTTTAGTCAAAGTCTAGACAAAAAGGTACTTAGTTTAAAACAAAATAATAATAATAATGAAAAGGGGCCCAAATATAAATAACCAATGTTCACCCCTCTTTTACAAAGAAAAAACACAATAACCAATAAATAGTTGAATTTTGAAGTAATCTAGCAAGGGAGGGGTAGGAATCTTGTGGGATAGGACATCTGAGGCAGTTGCATAGAGCATGTAAGAAAGTACACTAAAACTATAGCCAAAGTTCCCTGGCTAGGGAGACTCCACACTGCGATTAGGCTAAAGGGTAAACAATGGAGTCCCAGCAGACACCAAAATTGCGGACATGAGCAACCTGGCCACAGACAAAGGATTCAAGGTACAAGTTTAGAACCAAATTAGGGGAGTTTTCTGGAGTCTGTTCCATAGGTTTGCTCCAGAGAGGGAACATGCCTTGTCTCTCACTTAAACACTATATCCCAGGGTGCATGGAAGTCACATTGGAGACAGAACTACACTTCCATCCCTGTTACCACACAGTTTGTACTTGATTATGTCACTAACCTAATTAACCCAAGATGAGTAATCAACCCAAACAATCTTTATGACCTGGTGAGGCACCACCACAATCCACCCAAAATGCACAGTAGGTCCAGTTGTGAGCATTCCATGCTGCAAAGTCATGTTGAGCTGCCTCCATTAGTTAATTAGAGCTGCTGTTATCCCCCACCCTGGCTGTATAGTCAGTTAAGCTGTCATTAACTGAAAAAACAGTGTGTTGGGCAAGCTGCCACCCAAATGATTGAAGACAAGTAATCAGCCTGATCATCTCTGCAGTCAAGCAAAACCAACATCCAAAATATTACCATACCCAATAAAACAAAATCATGATTTACCACATATTTAATAATGTTCCTATGACACTTGAGCAAGAAATTCAAAGTAGAATTATTATTTTTTTTAATTCTTTTTTTTTTTTGAGAGAGAGAGAGGGAGAGAGAGAGAGAATTCTTTAATATTCATTTTCTAGTTTTTGGCTGACACAACATCTTTGTTTGTATGTGGTGCTGAGGATCAAACCCAGGCCGCACACATGCCAGACAAGCGCTCTACCACTTGAGCCACATTCCCAGCCCCAAAGTAGAATTATTTTTAATGCCAAGTTTGGGCTATCCCTATTTGGCCCTAAGTGAAAGTAAAGATGCAGGGAAGAGGAAAGCACATGTTGGGATGAGGAATCAAAGGAGTGGTAGTATCAAAGGTTAATAGGCCAATTTATTAGAAAGTGAGACCCTGGGACCATATTAATTATAATTCACATATTTCTTTTTGATTAATTCTTAAATAATTAAACTACAAGTGAAAATAATCTGTTAAAAAATAATTCCTTTAATTAGTCATGGGCATCTCAGATATTCTCAAAAATGAAATCAAAGAGGAAATAACAGGTTTTAAAAAATAATTTGAGTGTCTCTAATCTCTTGTGGGCTGTAATAATAGAGCAATCTCTTTACACATGTTTAATGTAAATAAAACCCTATAAAATTAGTTAATATTTGTATGTTTTATTGGGTCATCAGATAAAAAGTATTATGAATATTATAATTAATACTTTAATAAATCCGACTTTATTTGTTATATAATAGATATTTGAGAATGTGTTACTATATGTGGAATATAAATAATAATTAATAATATAACTCATGGGAACAATGACCTACATTGACTAAAATTTGGTTGTAGAAATTTTCAAAAATCACGTTTTTGATTAAGGTTAAATAAAATGTCATTTAAAATATGTATTGTATTTTATTTCCATTTATATTTGAGCATAAGCAATTGAATTTTGATTAATTTTGTATCCTTTGTTAAGATACTCTATTTCATTGCCCAATTTGTTGGAATATGTATTCTATTGAAATGATATTTAGAGAAATTATTCAGAAGTTTCATTTTAAGGTAAAGACATGACTTTTATATATTCCTTAATTAGTATTTGTATTTATTTACTCATTTTTGAGGATTATGGCGCTTGGAAAAATGTTAAATAAACACAGCATTGGATATTAAAAATAAGTCCTCTGTTCACAATTATTTGGTAGAAAATTATTTACCTTGTAAATTATAGTAATTTCTAATCAGTTTTAGTTACACTAACATAATACTTTTTAATTTTATATTTCCACAATTAAGTCCTCACTATGTAGTACAAGTACATGAAAGCAATCATTTCCCTCCCTATTAATTAGACAACAAGGATATGTTTGAGGATTAATTCATCAAAAATGGTACTGAATATGTAATCAGAGTGTGGGTCCAAATGTGGATTTACCACTTATTATTTTTACAGTAATTGATAGGATATAGGCTCTCTGTTGTTTTGGTTTCACCAAACATAAATAATGTTCCTATGACACTTGAGGATCCTGTGCTCAAGTGTCATAGGAACATTATTTAATTTTTAAAAATCAGAATAATAATGGGACTTAACCTATATTGTTATTTTTTGTATTAAAATATTCACCTGTGTAAAGTGTGTCATAATATGTAATACATTGCTTGTGTCCTTTAAAGTGTAGTCATTATTATTCTTGGTGATGAGAATGTATTTTTATATTTTATATTTTGAACCAAAAAGAATAAATATACTTTTGGTTTCCCTATAAATTTGTCAGTTACACAGAATTCATGAGGCATACTAAACAAATTGATAAATAAATAAATAAATAAATAAATAAATAAATAATATCATAGCCAAATGCAATAAAAGTACACCTAAATTTTAACTTTATAAGTGATAGCTTCTAAACATTAAAAGCCATGCATTCTGCCTAAATCTGTAGAAATTTATTTTTTATTATTAAGATACTACATAAAATTCTTTAGACTCTTACACTGTGATTGGAAGATAAATTCCTTACTGAAAGAAAAATTTTAGTTTTCTTTTCAAGTGGATATCTTCTGGAAATTTATTTGTCATATTTTGCCATCAAAATTTGTACATGTCTGAAGTGAAAGATGTAATTGAGAGAAACATTCTGAATAATTATAGGAATGACACTTATGTTTTCAGGAACAGGAGGAAATTTTTTTTTTCTGTGGCTATTTCTCAATGCAATGTTCATACCTTGGCCTATGGTTTACTTGGAATCAGGAAGTTAATGGAAGGTTTAACTTGCTTTTTCCCTGCTTGTAGAAGTGTAACTGAAGTGCCATAGGTTAGTAAAAGTAATTAGTCAGAGAGAGATGGAGGTTTATAAAGTTGAAATCGTTATACCTAAGATATTCAAAGTGTGAAAATAATCATATTTGAAATGGATAAGGCTCAATGGTATTAATTGAAAATGTACAATATAGATTAAAATATATGAAGGAGGCAAATAATACAAAATTAGGATTAAAAGTTTAAAGTGCATTCTTGAATTAGCAAATATGAGGCCAAAACAACAACAACAAAAAGTGTTGACATTGATTCCTAGCAGAAAGAAAAATTTCACACTCAAAATGGTTTTTAAAGGACTTCAGCTTTCAACAAGCATGGAGTTACAAAAACTAAGTATCTTATAAGAGCAAGTAATTAGAAAATCACACAAAATTTATAAAATGACCTTCCTTAGATATTAGAAAATGAGAGGTAAATTTCACAAGCTTCAAGCCTTTCTGTTTGGAAGTAATTCTTTGGCACAGGACCTGGTTTCAATGTACTTTTTTTCCCTCAAAACTTCAGGTGTGGCGAAGTCAGTCCCCATTATAGTTGTGCTGAGATGGTGGAACCTTTAAAGGTTGGTCCTAATGAAAGATAATTAGGCCACTGAGATAGCTCCCTTAAAGGGATTAATGCTGGCCTCACAAAGTGAGTTATTTCTCATAAAAGTAGTTTGTTATGCAGTAAGGCCACCCCATTTACTTGCTCCTCCTGCATCAGGCCTTTTCCCCACTTATCTTCTATACCGTGAGGCAATTAAGGGGGTGCCCTCATCAAGCAGAACACCACACTGATGGGAACGGCCAACCACCAGAATAGTAGGCTAAATAAACCATTTTTCTTTATACATCATCCCCAGTCAGGCATTTTGTTATAGAAGATGATGATATACCCCAAAGTAGAGCCCAGAAATACTGCTAAGTTGAATACAGGCAAGTAGAGTTTAAGAAGGCTGAGAGCACTAGCTTTTATGAAATAAATATAGAAATTAGAAAGTTAGGCAGGAACTTTCAGATGGATGATCTGGATTTTATCCAGCCATTATTGTTCAAAGATAGGTAAAACCTCTGGAACAGGAAAATTGTTATTTAAACAACTGTAAGCTGTTAATTCTCAGAGGCTACACAGTTTGGGGTACCACCATGGTGGAGTATCCTCACTCCCAAAATATGGTATTTGATGTAAAACTCCGAGATTTCATAATCTCAAGATTTATCCATGAAGTGAGGAGTACACTAGACTATTCCAGAGAATTTTGAAAGAGGTCTTGAGGGATGAATGATTTCACAAGAATCTGTTTAACTGAAGAGAGAGAGAGAGAGAGAGAGAGAGAGAGAGAGACAGAGAGAGACAGAGAGAGACAGAGACAGAAAGATAGATACAGATGCATTATTTAAAGGATGAAAAAATAACTTAAAAATATCAATGAAATCATGAATCATGTCAAGAATGAAAAAACTATGGTTTATAAATAAGAGAAACATCACTCAACATAATCTTATGAAAAAAATACTGATAATATAATTTGTAGTTAAAGGTATTACAGTGGATATAATCTTATATTTAATTATCCAAAGACAAAACCAAATAAAAGAGAAATATATGATAAATAGTGGCATGAACCTACAGATAGAAAACTTTAATATTTGAGATATTCAATTTATTACAAAGTTGGTAAGAACTGTTTTTCTGTATATTATATTGTGTTTGTTATATACTGAGGTTTGAACCTTATGGCCTACTGTTCAGAGCTAGATCCCATTTTTAAATTTTTTTTTTATTTTCAGAGAGGATCTTGATGAGTAGTCTAGGCTGTCTTAAAATTTGGAATCCTTACTTCTCAGCTTCCCTAGTCACTGTGACTACAGTCCACCATTCCTGGCACATTATAATTTATTTTTATACATTGTCAAAGGTATTGAACAAATAAAATGAAGAAAATGAGTCTATACAATCAGAAGAACAAAAACATTAAATTTTAATATAATTAAGCAATATTATTCTTTCTACTTATCTACAGATTCAATTTTATACCTGTAAATTATAGGTTAATTTACTTTTAGAAATTGACAAGATGATTTTAAAATTCACATGAAAATGCAACAATCAAGAATAGCAAAAGTGACTTGAAAAATAAAAAAAAAACCTGCAGAAATAACATTTCCTGATTTTACAATTTTACTAATCCATAGTAATTTACACAGACATTGGAAGAAAGACAGGTAAAGAGATTAATGAACTAGAATCAAGTGCAGAAGTAAATACTTATATCATGATTTATTGACCATAAAAAAGACACCATAAGAATTCCAACTTGGTAAGTACATTCAAACAAATGAAGATGGATAACTGCCAAATACCACACAAAAAAATGACCCCAGACTGGACCACACACACACACACACACACACACACACACCCACCATTAACATTCCGTGGTTTTAAGTTCATATGTACATATATACCTAGACATATGAACTTAAAACCATGGTCTTTTAAAATAAAACAGGACATAATCTTCATAATATTACATTTTGCAAAGTCTTATTAAATTACAACAAATGTGCAACACAAAAAAGAAATATACACATATTGGACTTCTTCAAATCAAAAAAGAATGTGCTTCAAATGGTATATTCAAGAAAGTGAAAATAACATAAATAAGAGAAAATTTTTATAAAAAACAGGAAAAATGTGAAATAATTTAAATGACATAATATTAATCACAGGAAAGATGGTGTGACAATTGTAATCAATCAAAGTTATCAGAACAAGAACAATTAAGGGAGAGAAAATAGACTTTCTACAATAGCACAGGGTGAGTTTGTTAATAATAAATTAAATTTCTAAATATATGTATACTTTGTGTTCCTAATAATAGCTGGGAGATGCAAAAGCAAATAAGTGTATGAACTACTACTAGAAGGCAAAAGAAGATTGGTACTCTCACCTCCTCTGATATATTTCCCAAGAGAAAGTTACTTAGAGGAGAGCTGCAAATAACCCACATCCTTAGGACATAGATAGGTTTTGGTATTGACTGTTTAAATTCTAACAGTTCAGCTCTTTTATTTGCCATTCAATAGTTGTTTATTTTATTGCAATTGAAAGACCAAGGAAAACAGATCTGGAATTGATTTGTATTTATCTCCCATTCCACACCACTTAAGTGGTCTGGCCAGGTGAGTCAATATAGCACAGCACTATTCTTTTATTCAGATAGACAGCCCTTAAACCAAATCCTAACTCTTCAGTTTTCATTGAATCTTTAGCAAGGGTCTATTTTCCCCAAATCTTAGATCTCCATAGTTAACGGAGTATTGAAATTATTTATTTGAAATTGATGAACGATTTGTGTGAAGTGCTGCATAATTCTCTTGAAACTTAATAGGTAGTAATACATTTTATATCTTGTCACTTAGTGAAATTTTCAAACTTTATTATTGAAAAATTTCTAGGAAAAGTGAAAAGAGTGTTCCAAAAATGTGAATGAGTGGCGTGTATGTTTAAAGAAAAAAAAAAAGTTGAAAGTAGCCATACACTTTAGGTAATACAATAATAACACACATGTATAAAACTTTCAATAGGAAGGTCATCAAATAGGCTAATTTATAAGTCATAATATTTTGGGAGCATTATTGTAGTTTCAAATAAAATTTAAAATAGATGACAGGAAATAGCAATATTTCTTATTTAGATTAGAAAATTTTCAGGTATGATTAATCATGTCATATGGAAGGAACTCTCACTTCCCTTTGAGCCATTCATTCATGCAACAAATAGGGATTGAAAATTTTCTGTATGTCTCTTCCTGTTCTGAATGTTTGGAATATATTATCATGCAAAGAACCCGATATACCTGTTTTCATGGAGTTTGTTATCCCTCAGCTAATTCAATTAACTCACTTCAGTTAAAATTTATGCTGCTTCATCACATTTGATGGAATTTATTTTCTAATGAAAAACATGGTGAAATGGTTCTCTCATAGCCCCCCCTTTCTCTATCACACACGCAACCGTGCACACACACACACACACATATACAGTCACACAGTTTTAAATTGATGACAATATATTTTTTAAAAAACTATGTATAAGATTAACTTACAACTTTGGCAGTAATCTTCAATTCAAGACAGTAATTACTAAATGAGTATTTATATTTACTAAGAGCCTGCTTTCTGAGTGTTGACAATAAAATAAAATCTCATGAAGGTGTTTATTTATGAGGAACTCACAGCCTAGTCAAGGTATTCAGGTTAGAATTAAAATGTTAAAATTTTCAGAAGATGCCATACTAACAGTATAGAACTCCATACATGCCATAGAAGCAATAAATAAAAAGTCAAAGAGGTGAAATTTGAGATGAATTCATTAAAGAGAAGTATAAAAGTTCCTGAATATTTGAGTAAGAATTGGACTATGAGTGAAAAGTATTGTTGATAAATAAAAATCAGGAAGGATTTGCAGGAAATCCTGCTGACCTCCATTTAGCTCCTTTTCCTTTCTAACTTGAATCAGACTTAAATCTTCAACTCTTAGATTGTCTAATAATATAATTGAATATGTACTAACTGTGTCAGTCTCTTTCATCCTCTGTTTCTAGCAATTGCAGTTGCAGTGAATCTCTTTCAGTGTTTCCTCTGGACCACTCCCAGGATATTCATAAATGATTTTCCTAATTTCATCTTTTAATTCATCGTTGTTTTCACAGGATAACCAAGTTGCAAATAGTTAAACAATTTATTACCAACGCTGAGTCCTATATCTCTCCTGATGGTAAATTAGCGATTCTACTTGACTAAAAATATTCACATTTTTGAAAAACATATTGAAATAACTGAAATTAAAATTTACAAATAAATTGCAGCTGCCGCAGTGGTCTGGACCCATAATTTCAATTATTGAGAGGCTGAAGCAGGAGGATCACAAGTTTGAGACCAGCATCAGCAACTTAGTGAGTCCCTCAGCAACTTAGTGAGACCTTATCTCAAAATAAAAAAACAAGGGGCTAGGGATGTGGCTCAAGCGGTAGCGCGCTCGCCTGGCATGCATGCAGCCCGGGTTCGATCCTCAGCACCACATACAAATAAAGATGTTGTGTCCGCCGAAAACTAAAAAATAAATATTAAAATTCTCTGTCTCTCTCTCTCACTCTCTCTTTAAAAAAAAAAAAAAGAGAATAAAAAACAAAAGAACTGGGGATGTAACTCAGTGGTAAAGAGCTCCTGGGTTCAGTCCTAATACCAAAAAAAAAAAAAAAAAAAAAAAAAAAAAAAAAAAAAAAAAAAAAAAAANTAGGCTGTCTTAAAATTTGGAATCCTTACTTCTCAGCTTCCCTAGTCACTGTGACTACAGTCCACCATTCCTGGCACATTATAATTTATTTTTATACATTGTCAAAGGTATTGAACAAATAAAAACAAAAAACTAACAACATGGATGATAACACTATATAATTGCAAAACATGTATGTAAATTATAATTTTACACACTAGTTGTAAAAAATTACATGCTGTAGAAATTTAAAAACTCAGTAAACTTCAAGTATATCCATTTGATTGTATTTAAGTCACTGAAGATGTAAGCATCTGAAATGCTGTCAAAGGAGATAGTGAAAGTTGAGTGCATTCATTTAATGTATGACAAAAACAACTCATTATTCTGCTAGCACTGTCAGAAAATGATGTACTGGCTCCCATCATATTATAAAGGTCAAAATATTTTTAATTCATTGAAGGCAATCAATAATTTTCTAGTGATGACATTCTGAAATATTTCTGCCAAGGAAGATGTCAGTGCAAGTAAATTTGGAGAAATGTAGTCATATACTAGTGTAAATACTATCTGGAATACAAACGAAATGGAAACATTTCTCTGTCACTTCCTACTCTCTGGGCACCTAAATTATAGATATTGTCTGTCTCTATTTAATCCTGTTTCTTGAAGAGTCCTGGTTTAAATTGTAGTCACATAATCTTGATGATCCTATCAAGATATACAGTCCAAGCACCTTGTCATTGAATCAAAGAAGATTTGTGCCACTTTGACCATTAGAAATGGCAAAAGAAACACTATATGACTTTCAAGGCAAACGCATAAAAGACATGTCACTTATTTCTATTTTCTGAAATATCCCCTTTGAAGTCGAGTGTTTGCCAAGAAAGTAACCTGTCTAACTTGAGATTTCATTCTTGAGGAACCCAAAAGTGAAGGGAGAAGTTCTGAGTAAAAATTTTAGCCTATGACCCCAACATGTCTATCCTTTGAATTATCCCAATACTCACCTAAGTGAGTGATGATGCCAGACAAATTTGCCTCCCAGTTATTCAAGTCTTCCTAACTAGGATCACACTCATATGGGTCAAACAAGTCACATTCAAATTCCTGAAGTATAATACAGTAGTTGTTTTTTTTCAATACTACATTTAACTTTGTTGGTAACACAGGAAAGACTTCCAGAAATCTGGGTATCCCAGCTCTGAAGACTGGGAAGTTCAAGATCAGAATGCTAATCAGAAAGCATGGTCTTCATGCTTCCAAGATGGTCCTTTGTTGCCTTATCATCTATCTGGAGGAGAAGAAATCTGTGCCCTCATGTTACAGAGGACAGGGGCAAAACAGGGCAAACTCTCCATCATGGACTCTTTTAGAGGCATCTAATCCCACTCATAAATGCATAGCCACAATGAATCAATTACCTCTTCATAGCCATAGTCCTTATATTGTTATAGTGTGATTAAGTTTCAAAATAAATTTTTGATGGAATAAAAATGTTCAAACCATAGTATATGGGTAACAGATAAACACTGGCTTTGCCAAGTGTATAACCCAGAGCAATTTGTGTATGAATTCAATAAGCTTCATTTTTGGTTTTTGCCCATAAAATAATGTTGACGATGGTGCCTAAATGTATGGAGTGAATAAATGTTATAAATTCATGTTTAATATTTAACATTTTTTTCAGGTTTTAAGATATTTATGATGATTACTTTGATTATAAATGTTATGGAATATCAATGCTTTCTATTAGTAATTGAATCCCACACTTTTTTTTCCCTTGACTTCCCCAATGCTTTTTAATGAACTGGACCTTGAAGTTCAACAATGAAGAGAGTTATGAAACTGTGATAAAACTACATTGATTTTACTAAAAAATTTGCCACATTGTCTGTCACATAACAGGTGGTCAATGATTACTTTCTTACTAAAGTAATAATGAAAATTACAAGTTGGTTTTACATCTTCTTTACACAGATATAGCAAATTCTGAATTAATGAGTTTATGAACAATTACTGCCATAAACTACAGTTGTACATAAAGTTATGTAAAATAATTTTGTATCATGAATTATTTATTTATATGTATCTTCATTTGATTTCACAAGATATTTACAAAAATATTTATCAGGAAGTACATTTACTCAATTAGTTTTATATGGCCAAACTTTGCTCTTTTTAAAATGAAAAATAATACTTTCAAATATATAAACAATAGTATTAAGGAAACAGAAACATGATTTTGAATTCCAACTATCATAAGTTTCAATCATTTGCATGTAGCAAAAAGAAAATAAAAGAAATTGGAAGTTACTAACACGAAACTATGGCAATAATTAGCAAATTTTAAATTAATGGTAGTTATTAATCAATAAATATAATATTAAATAGCTTGTATGTACTATGTAATGAATGAATATTGATTAAAAATAAATAACAATTAGTAAATGAGAATAATAAAAATTCACTCCTGGGGTTTATATTATTTTACATCTGTAGATAGCTCAAAAATTTTATACTATCCATATCCTGTTAAACTGAAATCCATATTCTACATAGTTCATTTTTTGGATACTTTTTCATAATCTCAAATGTTCTTTTAAACACCTTCAAGAATATCTGCTGAATGTAGCAGTGACTGTATATATATTTTAATTGGGTTAGCACTCTACTAGTGATGTTTGTTTTTAATTTTTAAGAAATATGCTGGTTCATAAATCTATGTTCAATTAACTTTTTATAATAGTTTCACTTTTAATAGAGTTGAAAACTGCATAAATGCATACTATAGAATCAGAGACAGGAGCAATATATTTCTAAGTGATACTAATTAAGATTGTCAGACTTCTTTTCTCGGTATGCTTCATTTTGTACTAAGAGTTTCCCACTTTAGGAAGATGTCAAGGCCAGATATTAAGATGCAAATCAGAGAATAAGTTATGTGAGTTGGAAAACTATGGGAGTCTCTGTTCACATGAAAATATAGAAACTCAGCAAAATTTGATGAAGTTATGCAAATGTTTCTTTAAATAGAAACTAATTTCATAAAAATATATAGTTTCATTTTCATATATGAACATATTTTTGAGCATATGGAAAAAAGATTAAAATATTTTCTTCCCTTACCAAAGGTGAGACCTGAAATATACAGTCTAGGTACCTTGTCATTGAATCAAAGAAATATGTTGAAAGAAGAAAAGCAGGGATTAAAGAAGGAATGGAAAGGAAAACAATCCTAAAGCCTAATAGTAAATTTTCTTTTTTAAATTGCAAAGAACTAAAGAGCTTGCATTTGCTGGAAAGCCAAAATCTGTACACTTTTAAGACATTTGGTCTTAAATGGGTTTAAGGGGTATCTACCAAACCCTACCAAAAAGGGTTTAGTGGGTATCTTGTAAAACACTGGTATTTGATTTCAAGGTTATAAAAATGATAACTTTTTTATAAATAGTTTTTATAACAGAAAAATGATGCATGTAAATTTCTAAATAATACTTGGGGGCTGGGGATGTGGCTCAAGCAGTAGCGCGCTCCCCTTGCATGCATGAAGCCCTGGGTTCGATCCTCAGCACCACATACAAACAAAGATGCTGTGTCTGAAGAAAACTAAAAAATAAATATTAAAATTCTCTCTCTCTCTCTCTCTCTCTCTCTCTCTCTCTCTCTCTCTCTCTCTCTCCCCCC
>NW_026000174.1:36744920-36771360 GCF_001458135.2 Marmota marmota marmota | reverse complement strand
ACTCCAGATCATCTGAAGCATGTATATCCTGAATTCTTTATCTGACATTCCATCTGCTGCAGCTGTTACCTCTTCTAAAGTTGAGTTGACCTGCATTGCTTGTGGTCCTTTCTTTCCTTGTCTTTTCATACTGCTTGCGTTTCTTTCTGCTTGGTGAAACTGTTGTGTTTTTTGAAAAATTTTTTCCCCCTATAAATTTATATTGCTCTTGTATAGTTGAAAAGTCTCCCTTGCAGGGTTGGGCGGCGTTATGCCTACCTTGCAGGCGCGGGCGGCGGCTCTGCTCTGCCCCTCCTCCAATTGGTGTGACGTGTCTACCACGCCCGTGGCCCCCTGGGCCTGTTCTGCTGGTCGGTCGCAGGTCTGCCTACCTTGCAGGCGCAGGCGGCGGCTCTGCTCTGCCCCTACCTCAATTGGGGTGACGTGACTACCGCGCCGGCGGGCCACTGGGCCTGTCTCGGGCGCGGGCGAAAGCTCTGCTCTGCCCCGACTCCAATTGGGGTGACGTGTGTACCATGCAGGCAGGCCACCGGGCCTTGATCTGCCGGTCGGTTGCAGGTCTGCCTACCTTGCAGGCGCAGGCGGCGGCTCTGCTCTGCCCCTCTGGCTTGATGATAAAGTGAGAGACACTCGGGTGTTTGTGACTCACTTTCTTTACCAGGAGACCGACTGTTTCTGTCGCTGCTGGTATTGATGAAGTTCTCTCCTCCACCGCTTTCTGATGACATCAGATCTCTGCCATGTTGGTATCCCATGAGAATGGCAGCATTTCGTTCCCTTTGCCGGGTGACCAAAGCAACGGGTGAGTCCTGACCGGCCCTCACAAGCCCCGTCTCAGTCCTGTTGCCACTGCCTATGAAGGCTCGGTTGGTATTTACCTCCACAGTATTCAGCAGGACCCGGACCGAGAAGCAGTTTCCGCGGATTCTTTAGCCCTGGGCCAGAACAGTTCTGGGAGCCAGAATTCGGCCGCTCCGTGCTCGGTGTATGTTCTGATAGGAGCAGGCTCCAAGAAGCAGTTTCCGCGGGTTAATTAGCACTGAGCCTGAGTAAGTTGTCTGCGAGCCGCAGGCGAATGGCAGCCTGAAATTACCTGTTCTATTGCTGAATGAGCTGGGATCAGTCGAAAACTGGGATGGTGACGTCAGCTCTCCAAATGGTGGCCGCTGGCTTCCTCTGTGGTCTGCCCGGTGTGGAGAACCGAATTGGACTGCTTCCTTCCCCCATCTCAAACCCAGAATTCAGCACTTAGTAAGGTGATTGCACAGCTGGCAGAAGCCCGCGGAAACTGCAGCGCTGTATCTTTGCGTTGCTATCTCCTCTTTTCCCAGCGCGCGCCGCAGACTCTAGCTGCGGGGCGATTTGCTTAATAAGCAGCGTGACCCTCCGTGCGGACAAATCTCTCGCGTTTGAGCCCCCATAGCTGATCCTCGTGTGATGGAAATCCTTCCTCTAGGTTTTGGAGCACCCCAACTTTGCTGGAAATTCCTAACAAGATAGCTTTTAGCCTTTCTAACTCGTCATGCTCCCACACAGTGACGCGGTACACGGGGGTAATGCACTCCCTTCGCCGCCATCTTCCCGTTCCTATTTGAGTTCTTATCTCTTATCATACAAGAAGCATAATCAGCAGAAAACTGAAAATCATAAGCATATATGCTTACACTTCAAAAAAAAAGCAATACAGTATCCTTCAAAAAGAGATAGTTTTTCTCTTAGTGTATAATTTAGGTAATAATTTCTATACACTCAGTTATAGACACTCAGAAATTGTTCTTGCTTTCATAAAGAAAATGTGAAAGACTGCCATGAACATAAATGTTCATATATGTCATATGAACATTTATTACAAGCACTGAAGGGAAATCCAACATCCTGTTTATGATTTCATGATAGCCTGTATATCAACACATTCCATATACTGATGAAAAACAAGATCAATTTTTCTAATCTTCTATGATGCATGTAACTTTCCAGTCAAGACACAGTACAGTGAAGTTAGATGAAATTATAAATAATTCTCTGATCTTTCATAAGTTCTAGCACTAAGAATATAATTACTTTTGGAAAATACAAAGATCTTATATTTCCTATTGCTTTTGGAAATATTACTGTATAAATACTTTTGAAGAATGTTCATATATTTGCTTATTGTCGATATATATGTTCATATATTTGCTTATTGTTTTTGATGAATGTATCCCCAAAGATGGTCACACAACCTTATTTTATTAAACCAAGTAAGTTTGAAACTAGTAATATTCAATTTATCTCAACACAGTCCTTTGAAGAAAAGAGCACTATTATTTCCATATTAATGGTGAGAAATAGTTCAAAAAGTCATCTCTACTATATTACATCATTGAATGGAGTGTGAGAAGACAGATTCAAACCCAGTCAGTTAGCCTTTTAAAGTCCATACTCTTAAACACTGGACATTCTACATATGTGGTATCATGTTATAGACTGAACACATCCACATTTTCATTTATTAGAAACATTGTATTGTTAGCTCTGCTTTGCAAAGTAATAATCAAAATCTGTAGTATAATTATTTAGGTCTTACTTGCATTGACTAATAGGCAAAAATCAGGATTTTCACTTGGTTTGCTGAATTCCAAATTGTGTTCTCACACAAGAATCTTGGCACTGATTAGCTGATATTTAGGCACAGATTCTGACAAAGTACTCCAGGTCAGTAGAATTAAAGGGAGAAAATGTCATAATCAGTTACTTATCTAATTTAGATTCCCAATGTCTTTCAGAACCTATCAGAAATCAGCATAAGCCTACAACCCCAAAATTTTTTTTTCTTTTTCTCTACATGTATCATTATGTTATTCAAGTAAAAAAAAAATAGAAGCTGAGCCTATCTCTAAAGAGAGAATATTACTATATGAGTCGCAGGTAAATTCTAGGAGACTTCTTCTCATAGTGTATTTTATTTTCAAATTAAATTTGCTTGAATACACATGCATATATTTCTTTTGGAATTTATTATAAATTTTAGTTTTTATTTTGTTATCATTTTGGCTTTTATCTTGGTAATTTTTGTTTGAATCACTACTCCATTTCATTGCACCTCATATTTCCAAACAGTCTCTCCTGAGGTAATTTAGAAAATGTATTCTTTGATAATTTCCCCATATGATTGGAAAATAAAGCAGGATACTCACAGGAGTACTATAGAGAGGATTTAGAAATTGGTGTTAGTGTGTGCAATTATAGTTTTTCAGGCATTTGTGTAGTATCACCAAAGACTTCTCCAGAGTCATTAAAGCCCTAATTTTAGTAGCTAAGCATTAGGTGATTCGATATCACAGATTAAGAACTCCCTTCTCATCTGCAGAAAATTTGATCCATGCCTCTCTCTATCTTGTCAACTTATCTCCTGTCTTGGAAGTTGCCACACCTCTTCTTCCATGTCTAACTCAATATGTGATTGGTGTCTTCAAAATATTTTCATCTCTCTCTCCATTACTAACAAGGCACACAATCACGTTCATGCAACACAGAAGCCCACATTGCATTTTTCCACTCCCTTCCTCTCCCAGAAAGCTTCTTTAAAATAATCACATGGTTTCCTCATTTCTACTTCCTCACAGGCTCATCCGATTTTTATGTCTTTGAATTTCTTAAGTCCACCCTTCTCCTTCATCCCCATCACTCAACTTTCTCTCACCGGGAATATTTAATTTTTCTAATAATTTTGTCTGCTTTTAATATCTTGTCATGGTTATCCTCTCCTCTATTAAAACTGCTGAAATTATCTTCTTAAAACTGTAATTTGGTCTGGTTTCCATTGTTTAAAAACTTTTGGGAGATTCCCAGTGGTTTCCAAACATAAAAATAAAAGAATGAGTAGATACTTTAAGGAGAATATACTGACAATATAAAATGGCCATAATAAGTTGATTAAATTACTTTTAGATGTCCTTTTTCTTTAGCAAATTTTCAAGGAAATTAGATATGTTGGACATGTAGTTTTTAGGATTAAATATATTTAGTTCCTCTACAGAAAGCAAACAGTTTGACAAGAACTTCATGTCAAAGTCAAAATTCCCCTTATACACATTCAGTTGAGGTGATGTTTGGTCTCCAGTTACATGTAGAAACTTATCTAAAAAACCCTAAAAATTACTAAGTGTTGCTTTTGCTATAGGACGGATAGTATGTATGTCATTATTATTTAAGAAGGTATAATAGATTCTAAACAGAACATGAAAATAAAACGGAAGCTGGTAAACATTCTCTCATGATAGAGATGATACATAGTAATAAGGTTTTCCCTGAATATAAATATAACTTCTGGATTTGCATAAGATAATATTTTCACAAAGGATGTATTGTTCCAATTTATTTTAATTGTAGAAGGATTAAATGAATTACATCTGCTAGTTGATAGCAAATAGTCTTTGAAATGTCTCTATATTAACATTTGTAGAGCTACCTAAGTACTTAAGTTCCATAACTAACTTTCTCATTATATATGTACCAAAAATAATGAATAAATGAAAGCTTATGAGGATTAAGTTTTAAACCATTTCTGGGTACACACTTCTAAAACTGTTTTTTAAATATCATAGAATCCTGTCAGATTTAGTATTTATATTTACTACTCTAAATTTACATTTTATGATTTATAGTATGTTTTGAAATATTCATGTGCATATACATATGCTATTATAGCAACATGTAACATACAGTGACAGAATAAGGTCCAATCTGCTGAGTAATTAAAAAGCATTAAGACTTGTATGGCAAAATGGAATCCAAATAAAATTTCTTATGTGAAATATCATATGTTAAAAAGATGTTTTAGAGTCATGTCTTCATTTTTATCCTCCCATTGAGTCTGGACATAAATGATATAAAATATATGTTTGTAGAATGGAAAAAATGCCAATTGACTGTAGATGTTGGGGATAACTAAATGGTTAGCTAATGACAGACAGCAAGTAGGAAGAAATAACTTTCTGAAACTGATCATTTGAGAGCTAGTTGAGAAATCTCTTCTCCAAGTAGGAAAATCAGGAGGAAAGAGCATATTTACAACACTTAGAATCCTTTATTGTTCCTAGAATAAGGATCTCTGTCTTGGCTGCAAATTTGAATAGTAACATCTTTGAATAATCCCAAATTTTCCTGTACTTCTGCTGGGCTGTGTCAGAAATGGAAGGATTGAAACCCAATATGAACATTTCTGAAGTACCCAATAATAAGAAAGTGCAGTCAATTGAGAATTTTGGTCCATGATGATTTCAGGTGCACTGTTGAGAGTTATTATTAATTACTTTGCATTAGGTTTTTCTTTTCCTTTTTCTTCTTCCTCTTCTTCTTCTCCCTCCACCTCATCCTCCTACCCACCTCTTCCTCCCTCCCTTCCTTCTTCTTATTCAGAAAAGAAGGAAATATAAACCAACATTTTGCCAATAAGAATGTTATTTTTACTTTGATGTCTATAATCTCAGTTCTGTTCTACCCTAGAATAACTTTAGTACTTTTTAAAAGATTTTTTAAAAATTTAAAAATCATCTTTGTTCAATTAAGTAGATACAGCAGGTAACCTACAACAATGGAAAATTCAGCAGAGCCCAAGGTAGTGAGTTGCATAGAAAGAAGGATCAAGTCAGAGAGAAAATAGTAGTATCCTGGAACATGGTGATATATGGATTTTCATAGCACAATTACACTTTTATAAATTGTATTATTTATGTGAATCACTTCTCATTCCTGCTTTCTTTCACCTTTTTCTTTCTTTATGGCAATCACTATAATGATGCCTTGCATTAAATGCATTGTAAAAATTGTGCATTGTTTTGTGATAAAATATTAAAGTTGTATTTTTGAATAGATGTATACTCATACATGAAAACCAAAATGAAGTAAGCAATATAGTTTTATTTATAATTAAATATTCCATTTAAAACTTTTTTTACATTGTTTTCATGGTGTTATTTGCATTTTGAATATCATAATATTTCATATATTTATGGACTGCTCTCAGTGTCCTGCAATGCCACCTATGCTGATGTTATATATGAATTTTCATATTTGATTTCTACAAAAATTGTCTGAGGCTGCACTATTATTTTCTTCATTTAAGAGTTAGATAAATGAGTTTTTTTTCAGAAATATTAAATAATTTGAACAAATTATCAAAATTAGAAAATAGGAAAAAGGAAATTTTTACTTATTCAGCCTAATATATTGCATTATTAAATTCTATAATTATATTCTAATTTTAGTTTTAATCTTCACTTATATATATTGCAGTTTTTAATTTTTATTGGAGTTTTCAATTTACATTTTAGATTTCAATTTACAACTGTAAATATCAAATATATTACTGTGGCACTAATTCATATACTTTCATCTAAAAATGATAGAATTCTTGGTAATAGCCTTCTGGTTTTTCTCCTACATTCATCTATTTTCTGAATTAGATGGAATCACATTTAATATCATATATAATCAGTTCAAGTATTATTGTTGATATGTAAGGATTAATTATTCTTTAAAATGTGGTTAATTAAATAAACTTTTTTGTTTAATAATTATTTTGCTTTTTCTGTGTGCATCTAGATGCATATTTATGCATCTAGCTCTGCCATGTAAAGATTAGAAGAAAAAAATCTGAATATGTTGATATTGATGTTTTTATATTGATCATGATGTCCAGTAGACAGATCTTAAATATTTTGCACACAAAGGAACATGCTGTCCACTAGTTCTCTATTTTATAGGATACTGATTTTTACTATATGTTAAATTCTATGTGATAAATACTAGAATTTCAGTCTAATAATGAGATGTCACAAAAAATGAGATGGAACAAAATACACACCCTTATATAGTATTTCCACTATATAAATCCAAAAGTTATAATATTAGCTATTGTGAATTGTGCTGCTATAAACATTGATGTGGCTGTGTCTCTATAGTATGCTGTTTTTAAGTCCTTTGGATATAAACCTAGGAGATGGATAGCCGGGTAAAACGGTGATTCCATTCCTATTTTTCCAAGGTATCCCCATACTGATTTCCTGATTGGCTGCACCAATTTGCAGTCCCACTAGGAATGTATTAGTGAGCCATTTTTGCCACATCCTCACCAACACTTCTTGCTGTTTATATTTTTAATAGCTGCCATGCTGACTAGAGTGAGATAAAATCTTAGAGTAGTTTTGATTTGCATTTCTCTAATTGCTAGAGATGATGAATACTTTTTTCATATATTTGTTGATTGTACATCATCTTCTGAGAGCTGTATGTTTATTTTTTGGCCCATTTATTGATTGGGCTATTTGTTTTTTGGTATTTAGCTTTTTGAGTTCTTTATATGCTCTAGAGATTAGTGTTCTATCTAATGTGTGAGGGGTAAAAATTTCTTCTCAAGATGTAGGTTCTCTATTAACCTCACAGATTGTTTCTTTTGCTGAGAAAAAAACTTTTTAGTTTGAATACATCCCATTTATTGATTCTTGATTTTAATTCTTGTGCTATAGGAGTCTTGCTAAGGAAGTTGGGACCTAATCCAACATGATGGAGATCAGGGCCTACTTTTTCTTCTATGGTCTTTGGTTTAATTCCTAGGTCCTTGATCCACTTTGAGTTCAGTTTTGTGAATGGTGAGAGAAAGTAATTTCATTGGTTGCATATGGATTTCAATTTTCCCAACATAATTTGTGGAAGAGGCTATATTTTCTCCAATGGATGCTTTTAGGGACTTTGTCTAAAATATGATAATTGTAATTTTGTGGGTTCATCTCTGTGTTCTCTATTCTATACCATTGGTCTACCAGTCTGTTTTGGTACCAATAACATGCTGTTTTTATCACTATTGCTCTGTAGTATAGTTTAAGTCTGATATAGTGATGCCACCTGCTTCACTCTTCATGCTAAGGATGCTTTACCTATTCTGGTCTCTTATTTTTCCAGATGAATTTCATGACTGTTTTTTATATTCCTATGAAGAATGCCATTGGGGTTTTGATCGGAACCACAATAAATTGTATAGTGCTTTGGTAGTATGGTCATTTTGATAATATTAATTCTGCCTATCTAAGAGCAAGTTAGATCTTTCCATCTTCTAAGGTCTTCTTTGATTTCTTTCTTTAGGTTCTGTAGTTTTCACTGTATAGCAAGGTAGATCTTTCCATCTTCTAAGATCTTCTTTGATTTCTTTCTTTAGGGTTCTGTAGTCTTTCATCTCTTTCTTTAAGTCAATTATCAAGTATTTTATTTTTCTGAGGCTATTGTAAATGGGGTAGTTTTTCTCATTTCCCTTTCAGAGGATTTGTTACTGATATACAGGAATACCTTTGATTTGTGGGTGTTGATTTTATACCCTACTACTTTGCTTTGAGTCTTCTAGGTATATAATCATATTATCAGCAAATAGTGCTAATTTGATTTCTTTTCCTAACTGTATCCCTTTAATTTTTTATGTCTGTCTAATTGTTCTAGCCAGTGTTTCAAGAACTATGTGAAGTAGAAGTGCTGAAAGAGGGTATCCCTGTCTTGTTCCAGTTTTTAGAGGGAATGTTTTCAATTTTTCTCCATTTAGAATGATGTTGGCCTGGGGCTTTGCACAGATAGCCTTTAGGATGTTGCAATAAGTTCCTGTTATCCCTAGTTTTTCTAGAGTTTTGAACATGAAAGTGTGCTCTACTTTGTTGAATGCTTTTTCTGCATCTATTTAGTTAATTATATGGTTCTGATCTTTAAGTCTATTGATGTGATGAATTACATTTTTTGATTTCTGTATGTTAAACCAAACTTGCATCCCTGGGATGAACCCCACTTTATTGTGGTGCACTATCTTTTTGATATGTTTTTGTGTTCTATGTGCCAGGATTTTATTGAGAATTTTTGCATCTATGTTTGTTTGAGATATTGGTCTGAAGTTTTCTTTCTTTAATGTGTCTTTGCCCGGTTTTGGAATCAGGGTGATATTGGCATCATAGAATCAGTTTGGAATTGCTCCCTCTTTCTCTATTTCCTGAAATAATTTGAAGAGTATTGGTATTAGTTCTTCTTTAAAGGTCTTGTTTCTTTGTTGGTTGTCTTCTGATGGTGCCTTCCATTTCATTGCCTGATATTGGTTTGTTTAAATTGTGTATATCACCCTAATTCAATTTGGGCAAATCACATGACTTAAGAAATTTGTTAATGCCTTCAATTTTTTTTTTATTGGAGTACAAGCTTTCAAAATAATTTCTAATTATCTTCTGTATTTCTGCAGTGTCTGTTGTAATATTTCTCTTTTCATTATGTATGTTAGTAATCTGAGTTTTTTTCTCTTCTTCTCTGAAAGTAGCTAAAAGTCTGTCAATTTTATTTATTTTTTCAAAGAACTAACTTTTTGTTTTGTCAAATTTTCAATTGTTTCTTTGTTTTTATTTCATTGATTTCAGCTCTAATTTTAATTATTTTTCTGTCTTCTAATGCTTTTGGTGTTGATTTGTTCTTCTCTTTCTAGGGCTTTGAGATGTAATGTTAGGTAATTTATTTGTTGACTTTTTCTTCTTTTAAGGAATGAACTCCATGTAATGAACTTTCCTCTTATTACTGCTTTCATAGTGTCCCAGAGATTTAGATATCTTGTGCCTATGTTCTCATTTACCTTTCAGAATTTTTAAATCTCCTTTTTGATGTCTTTTGCGACCCATTGTTCATTCATTAGCATATTCTTTAGTCTCTAGGTGTTGGAGTAATTTTTATTTTTTTTTTATTTTGTCATTGATTTCTAATTTCATTCCATTATGATCTGATAAAATGCAGGGTAGTATCTCTACTTTTTTGTATTTGCTAAGAGTTTTTGTAACATATTATATGGTCTATTTTAGGTAAGGATCGATATGCTGTGTATTCACTTGTTGAAGGGTGAAATATTCTATATATGTTAGTTAAGTCTAATTTATTGATTGTATTTTTGAATTCTAAAGTTTTTTGGGTCAACTTCAACTTTTGTGTGGAAGATCTATCCATTGGTGAAAAGGGTGTGTTAAAGTTACTCAAGATTATTGTGCTGTGGTCAGTTTGACTCTTGAGCTTGAAAAGAATTTGTTTGACAAACATAGATGCTTCAATGTTTGATATATATATATATCAAATTTATATATATATATATATATCATATTTATATATATATATAAATTTATTTATTTTATTTTTTATTATTGGTTTTATTTTTTAAATACATGACAGCAAAATGCATCACACTTCTTCTTACACATATAGAACAATTTTTCATACCTCTGTTTCTATAAAAACTGTGTTCACACCAATTCATGTCTTCATGTATGTAATGGATAATGATGACCATCATATTCCACCATCCTTGTTAATCCCCTGCCCCTTCCCCTGCCACCCCTCTTCCCTATCTACAATTCATCTATTCCTCCCATTTTCCCCTTCCCATATGAAAAAAAAATGTTCATCATTCTAGCAATTAGAGAAATTCAAATAAAAACTACTCTAAGATACCATCTCACTCCAGTCAGAACGGCAGCTATTATGAAGACAAACAACAATAAATGTTGAGGAGGATGTGGGGAAAAAGGTACACTCATACATTGCTGGTGGGACTACAAATTGGTGCAGCCAATATGGAAAGCAGTATGGAGATTCCTTGGAAACCTGGAAATGGAACCACCATTTGACCCAGCCTTCCCTCTCCTTGGACTATACCCAAAGGACTTAAAAACAGTATACTACAGGGACACAGCAACATCAGTGTTTATAGCAGCACAATTCACAGTAACTAAACTGTGGAGCCAACCTTGATGCCCTTCAGTGGATGAATGGATAAAAAAATGTAGCATATATATACAATGGAATTTTACTCTGCAATAAAAGAGAAAAAAAAATCATGACATTTGCAGGTAAATGGACAGCAATGGAGAAGATAATGCTAAGTGAAGTTAGCCAATCCCTCCCCACAAAAAAATGCCGAATATTTTCTCTGATATAAGGAGGGTATATATATATATATATATATATTTATTAGTGTTATATGTTCTTGGTATATGGTTCCCTTGAATGGCATAAAGTGTCCTTTTTTATTCCTTTTAATTAACTTTGGCTTGAAGTCTACTTTATATGATATGAGAATGGAAACCCCTGTTTATTTCCACAGTCCATGTGAGTGGTATGATTTTCCCCAACCTTTTACTTCAGTCCCTGTATGTCTTTTCCTAGGTGAGTCTGTTGGAGGCAACATATTGTTGCTTCTTTTTTATTAATCCAATCTGTTAGCCTATGTCTTTCAATTGGTTAGTTTAGGCCATTAACATTAAGGGTTATTATTGAGATATGATTTTTATTCCCAGACATTTTTGTTTATTTTTGTTATTTAACTTGACTTGGTTTCTCCTTTGATTATTTTTTCCTTTAGTGTAATACCTCCCCATGCTGATTTTCATTGTTGTTTTCCATTTTTCCTTCAATGGGTATTTTACCAAGGACATTTTGTAGTGCTGGTTTTTTAGCTATAAATTCTTCTAACTTTTGTTTATCATTGAAAGTTTTTATTTCATCATCAAATCTAAAGCTTAATTTTTTCAAGATTATATATTTTGTCTTCATTGTCTGAGGTTGGATAGAAGCTGATTGGTTGGCATCCATTTTCTTTCAGACCTTGATATATGTAGTTCCAGGATCTTCTAGCTTTCAGGGTCTGGATTGGAAAATCTGTAATTATCCAAGTTGGTTTCCATCTATATGTAATCTGATTCCTTTCTATTGTGGCTTTTAATATTCTCTCCTTATTCTGTATTTTGGGCATTTTCATTTTAATGTGACTTGGTGTGGATCTGTGGTAAATTTGTACATTGGCATCCTGTAAGCTTCTTGAATTTGGTTTTCCAATTAATTCTTCATGTTTGGAAATTTTCTGGTATCATTTCATTGAATAGGCTTTTTAATCCTTTGGATTAAAACACTATGCCTTCCTCTATTCTAATAACCCTTAAATGTGGTATTTTTATGCTCTCCTATATTTCTTGAATGTTCCTCTCATGATTTCTTAACATTTTCACTATGTGATCTACATTTTTTTAAAGATTATATATTTTGTCTTCATTGTCTGAGGTCCTGTCTTCCAAGTATTCTAATCTGTTGGTAATGCTTTCAATTGTGTTTTTAATTTTGTTTATTATTTCTTTAATTTCAAGGATTTCTGGGTTTTTGTTGTTTGTTTGTTTGTTTGTTTTAGAACCTCTGTCTCCCTATTGAAATAATCTTTTGCTTCCTATTTTTTTATAAGCTCTTTGTTGAAATAATCTTTTGCTGCATGTATTTGCTGTGCTATATCATCCTTTAATTCACTGAACATTTCAATTATGTACATCCTGAACTCCTTCTCTGTCATTTCTTCTGCTGTGCTGGCCATGAATTCCAATATGTGGTATATTGATTTGGTTAGGGCACTTTCTTCCCTTGTCTTTTTATGTTGCTCATGTGTCTTCACTTCTAGCTCGGCAGGTCTGACGTGTTATTGTTTTTACCCTGTAGGCCTATAGTAATCCTGTAGGGTTCTAATACCTCTCCTTTGTGGGGAAGAACAATATTAACAGATCCCAATATAAACAATATACCACCTATAAACAATTCATTGCTATTAAACATTTACAGTTTGGTCACAATGTACAGAAATGTTGAATTCAAATTTGATTTTTATCTATAATATAACCAGCAAGTTTGTAAAAGGGTTTACAGTTTCTGAAGGTGGACAATGAAATGGGGGTGAAGCATAGGATTATATGCTGTGGAGGCAGGATATGAGGATATAGAGTTTGTATATCTTAGGAAGTGTGAAAGAGAAATCTCATGGAGAGGGTTAGTGGCAGGGACAGGAAGTAATTTGGGGTAGACAACTACATGGGAAGACAGTAGATACATAAAACAAACACACATATGTATTCCAAAAAATAAAGGATGTTAAAATAGTAAAAATTTGAGTAAAAAGAAAAAGAAAGGGCATATACAACACAATTATTATATATTATTCAGGTGTCCCAGTCCTCAAAAATCCTAATTTATGCAAAGTACTTGGTTTCACATATGTTGGGGATGTGAGGTCAGGAGGATAGAGGAGGAGAAGAAAAAGAAAAAAAAAATCTCAAAGGAAGAAACCAGGATTGTTAATTGTTTTGGTTGGATATCATTATCTTTCCTGCTTCCCTTCTTACCCAATAGGTGGGGTCATCTCTTGTTAGCTGGTATCTCAGCCCTTAGGATGGTGGAGGTAACCATGGTAGGAAAGCCTTTCCTGGTGCAGGACACTTGGAAGTGAGATGTGGCACCTGCCAGTCCCTGCAGGGAGACTGCACCTTAAGGGTCTCTTTTGGGGTCCACTCTTATGACTTGAGTGCCCAGTCCTATTTCCCCATCTTGCCTAAAGATTTCCCAATTTCTGGTCTCTCTGTTAGTTTCCACACTTTTGAAAGTCTCCCTCTCTCTTAACAGTTCCCAATTAAGTGACCTATCTCACCTGGGCTTCCATGGGCAGTACCTTGGTTGCACTGCACACCTGTCCCACTGAGAGCTGTTTTGTGTTGGGCAGTTACTGTGCCAGGTTACCAGCCACTGGGAAGAGAGGCGAGTTGGAAACCAGGTACCTGGACAGCTGGAGTTCCAATCTGGGAGCTGCCCCACCAAAGATGGTGAGAAAGGCGACCCAAGATGGAGATGGGCCACTTCCAGCACTGGACTGTCAGGTAGGGAGAGCCGGGCAGTGGTGTTGTGCATTGTGTTCAAAGATGAGCTCTGTGGCATGCAGTATTGTGGCTTTGGGCTGTCTTCAGAGCTTTTGAGATGTCCCCAGGTGCAGGCAGACTTCTGTGCATGGAGAATTATGACAGTAGCTGCAAGTTTGTAAAACACAGTTGACTTGGGGGAGCCCTATGTTGGTAGATGGGATTCTACACAGGAGTGGCAGCTGGAGTTCCTGTGGGTGGGTAGCAGATGAATGTCCTACATGGGAACAGAGTGGGGTCTGGGAGTTCTGCAGTGGTGCTGATGTGGTGATCCTGCTAAGGCACTTGAACCCTGTGTGGGCTAGAACTTTGGGAGCTGGGTGTCAGGCCTGGGGAGTCCTGCTCTAATGCTGAGGCCATGATTTCTGTGAGAGAGCAGCTATGTAGGGGTCCTCTATGACTCTCAGACAAGCAGTGTTCCTACTAGTTGAGACCCAGGTCCCAGAGCTACACAGAATGCTGCCTCCTTCTGGCCCACCATCTTGAATCCCTCCCATATACCCCTCTTAATCATTAGGTCATGTCAGTTTTATGCCTTAATAACGTCTGGAATCCCATTGTTAATTTTTGTCTTATAGCCATGTCACAACCATGTGCTGCATGGATTAATGAAACCAATTGTCACTGATTTGTTTGTTTCTACTCTAGTTAGGACCCTTTTATGCAGAATGAAAATCAGATTTCATAATTTAATCCTTTCCATCTACCAGTTTTTAGAAACATTATCCACATAACATACACTGTATCTTAACAAAGAAATTACAAATACATCCTCTCATGTGCATTAGGAACCTAGTATTTATCTTTAATCAAAACTATTTGGAATATAGAATTCTAAATACCAACAACAAATAAAAATGAAAAAAAATTGACTGGTCTCTTACTAAGAACAGGACTGTATTTTTCTTGATTTCTCTATAAAGAATTAGACTGCAATCACCAAAAGATCAGAACCATGTCATTTCAAATTTGCTTCCCCAGTTATTAACATAGTCTTGGTATATAGATAGAAAACAATATAGTTGAACACAAAGCGATTAATAAGCACTCAGTAAATTATATTCTTCTAAGTTTCAAATAAAGAAAATGTCTAGTAAGGAGAGGGACATACAATAAATGCCATTTCACATGGATTCTCTAAAGACTTTGGACACTGAAAAATGTCAAGCAGATAGATAAACAAAGCACAATCATCTTCCTTAAAGGGAAAAGTATATGCAGAAATCCCTGCATTCAAGGTATGACCAAACAGAGGGTAGTAAACCCTGCCATCAGAGGAGAAAAATAAGGCTAAGTTAGAAGAGAAGAAAAAATTCATTCAAATTAGAGAAGCAGACATAACAACTATAGAAAACACAATGTTGGAAAAGAAGCCAATAAACTTGATTAAACAGAAACACAGGGTAATGATGTGTTGTGGCTATCAAACAACTTAAAGGGACAAATAAAATTAGTCTTCTCTGAAGGTTTCCCTGACTTTAGGGTGGAAATGCAGCCCCGTAGTGGAGGCCTTACCTAGGTAGAAGTTAGTTTTTGTATGTAGAGATAAAAAAAAATCATTTCATGACTGAAGAGCTATTTTTTAATACACATCCACAACACATTTTATTATTAAAGATTTTAAAATATATCACCTGTGAAGTGCTTGTATAGAGATTAAGGCCCATACATACATAAAATATAATTTCTGTCACTACTAAAAAGATAAAGAATATGGGAAAACATAAACCCCAGACAAGCTTTTAATGCAATGTTATAATATAAGATATTCTCTAGTACATTAACTTGGATTTATTGAATTTCATCTTAAATAATTGGATTTTTCCTGTTACTGTTTTTTTGAGAAATGAGCAATCTCCAAACCAGGCTCATTTAAATCCTTACTTTTGTTTTTCATGGTAAGCCAAAAGAAACAATATATATTTATTTACGTCAATGATGGAAAAAAACATTTATTCCTAGAAAATCGGTTAAAGGCACAATCAGTAATATTCTTCAGACATTGAGGGTCATAAGTAGCCCAGTTTTAATTCTGGGCTTAAGAAAATATATTTTAAATGGAAACAAATTAATATACCCTCAGAATTACAAAGCTATTTTTCCAAGTCATTAGGTGTGAGGAGCCTCAAATTCACCTCCTGCCTTAGACTGAAACAGGAGGAGGAGTCAGGGTGTGGCTTCCTGTTGGGTGGATGATATTGTGTGGTAACTATGCATTTGATCAATTGCAAGGGATTTACCCAGGATTTTTCATGAAAAACATAATGCAATATAGCATTATCTAGTTTTCTTATCTGAGTTAAGTAAGCAAATTCTTTGAAGCTAGAGTTTTTAGAGAAAGGCCCAGAAAAAATAAGTAGAAACCTATTGACTTAAAAAATTTTAGAGTTCCTTCAGTATAAGATGAGATGAAAGATGATAACAGAATGGAATAGAAATACTTATTTTTTAAAAGATTTTACAGAATAATATATTAATACCTCATGATAAGATTAGATAGAGTAAATTTGTATAGGTATACATTGACTAGTAATATATAAAAACACAATATTAGAAGACAAATAAGTCTTCTAATAAAGCAAATAAGCATTACTTATTTCTATCTCTCTATCCCTACACTATAAATTTCATTTATCTCCTTCAATGCAAACACAGGCAATCTCAGAAATGAGAATTAAGAAAACACCCTGTGTAACACGTTACTCAGTATTGGCATCAGTGGTCCTTGGGTGGTTCAGGGATTGCATTAGAAGTCAGACTGATAACAATGGCACTCCTTTAATAACAAGTGATACGTGATCAGGAAGACAACTCTTTCAAAGATATTGCTTGAAACAAAACTCCTCTTCCAGCAGGAATTCCAGGCTGTCTGGATTTATTCACATGTAAAACCCAGAAGGCTAGGTATCTCAAGATGAAAATGGGCAGCAGTGAAATGTTCTCTTTCTGTCTACTGTAGTGCAATGGGGGAGTTTAGAGAAAGGATTACTTAAGTCCATTGTTCCCAAACTTGATTGAACATTAAAATTCCCTGAAACTGTTAAGAATTACTGATGGCTAGTGTTCTGTTCAAAACTATCTGAAAAAAATAGGACTGGGGTCAGACCCTATGTATCAGGATTTTAAAAAATTCTCACGTGCAGTCACTGTTGAGAGCTGTGGACTTACCCTATAATAGAATATTTTTGTCAGGGTGATATGTATACCCCCAAAGACAGCATCAAATATGTGTTGTTTATTGTAATACAATACAAGATATTTCTTTTAACTTATTTAAAATTATTTTTGTTGCTTTCATTGTTTTAATTTTAACAATTATTTGGTCCTGCCCAACATATAGGCTCTCTAAAGGAAATCTGTCTTCCAGCCCTCTCCTTGTGACTACAAAGACTTTACAAACTGGTTACGATCTTCCATATACTTCCTAAACTTTAAATAAATTGAATATCTTACTTGGGCTCACTCTGTTGATCATATAGAGTGTAGTATAAAGACAGTCCAGTACTTGACATTACTTTTCAAAGCTCTGATAAAACGTACCTTGCTTTTTGTCTTTTCATCTGGAATCTTAGCAGCAATTGTCCTAGTTGGAAATAACATCTGAGCTGGATTTGTTGTGATTAGACTCAAAGGTGGAGGTTGATCACGGAAAACTGATGTCAAACAGAGTTGCACAGTCTCTTTCATTGCTTTCATCTGTGACTCCTAAAAACAGAAGAGAGAGGGGCATTAGCATTTTTACATATGGCTTTGGTCAAAATTTTCCACTTCCATTCTTCTAGCCTACATTTACTTCCCACACAAACATATATCCCAACTTATAGGTTCATTATCCCAATTTATAGGTTCCATTATGACATTCTCTTTCATTCATGTTCAGTCTATTTCTAGGAGATAATGTGTTTAGTGACATATTTTCAACACCAAAATTCAGATTGCATTCTATTCTTCCTCTTGAATTGTCATGATTTCAATCATGATAGATCCCTAAGAAGGAAATATACTCAAGTCATTCTGAAATTAGATGCCCTTTTTAGATACATGCCATCTTTCTATTGGCATCAATCCTCTTTATTAAGAATTGCTTCCCTAACAATGCAGGACACCGTGTTTCTCAGATTACCTGAAATGTGTTCTATTTCCCCATATAAGTGGAAAAAAATGTCTCTGATAGAACTCTCATTTCTTCTGGACTTTTTTTGGCAATACAAATTAATCTGATGGGCTAATATTACCTGTGTCTTATATAAACATATCAAAATATTCCACATCCTTTCATATACAAGAAATAGTTTTATGCTTTGAAGTGTCTATATAAATGACACTATTATTACTATTTTACATGGAAGAAAAGAAGATTCAATGCTTTCACACAGGAAGATTTCTGGTTTGAAAAGAAGGGAGACTGATTAAGATAGATGACCATCTATAACTCCTATCTATCCAAACCATCAATTATTAAAAATAGTTTTAAAATGTCAGGATTAATAAAAATCTGAACACAAATAATAGAAAGATCCCCAGTTACTAAACTGAAGATATATAAATATTTTGGAAAAAAATGAATGGGATATTCTTATAGTAACTAAGGAGTAATTTGGGGCATGACCAGATAAATTGGTGTCATATGTATATCCATTTAGAAGCACTGGAGGGTGCCTTTGGACTATGAGAGAGAGGAGAGAGATTAGTCACTGGAACCAAAACCCAAGGATGAGCTGATGCATGTGGAGTTACCCTTTTAGCACACACATAGATCATTGCAGAAACAAGGTCTGTGTTCCCGGATATGACAAGCTCTCAGCGCATTCTTTTATGTTATATACCATGCCAGGTATATATATTTATCTAGCATCCTCTCCTATTTCCTATTTCTTACTATAAAGCCCTGTTGGTCAACTTCTGGACAGTTGACGTAGATCCTTTCTGAAGCTTGCCATTTTGCTTTTTGTTAATATTTATTTTAAGATGAGAGTTCTTACTGATAGAATAGCAATTCAAAAATCACTCTCTTTAGGCCATGACAAGAAATTAAAAACAACATGACAGCAGTGGCAGTAATATAAGCAACTGGCCATGTAGTAGAAATAGAACATGCATGCATTTCCTTTTCATTACTTGTGCTCTGTCAAGTTGTCTCAGATGAAATAAAAACTTATTAAGGGGCAACCTCTATTGGGGGACCCTCTTGCCTCTGGGAGAGTTCTGTTTGTATTTTTTACACTCGGATAAATTCTGTTCCTTTCACTCTTGTTTCCATTGTCCTGTGAATTTCATTCTTCAGATTTGAACTTATTAAGGACTAGGATGGAGGAGTATGAACTGGGCATGGAGGGAGGGACTGAGCTGAATGATGGCAATGATGAATTCAACTGTTTTATTCAAATTGATCCCTTTTTATATTTACTCTAATACCCAGATTCGTGCCTCTCTCCACCCCATCATTTTCCACAACTGATTTTGTTTGCTTTCTTCATAAAATTTTTCACTAATTGTGATTTTTAAGTATATGCACTCTTGTATATGTTTGACAGAACTCAGCATAATCCCTGATACTACAGGGTCTCAAAAACATCTTAAATAAAAAACTTAAAAGTTACTTGAAAGTAGTGTTTCTGTACATCAGTGAAGAAAATTTACAAGTTATTAAAAAAAAACAAGTGGAAAAGAAGTCATAATCAGATTTTCTGATCTACTTGTTTTTTGCTGCAATCCCAACTGACCCTTTTCTTCTCTGGGGACATACTAGGAGATGATGGCATTGAATGCCATGTCAGGAGCTAAATAATGTACATGGCTGTGAGCAATTTAAATATATTTTCTCCTTTGCATGCTAACAAGAGACAGGGAAAAAGAAAAAAAATGACTGAATCAGACATATCTTGACCAAGAACCAAAGATTTTATGGCTTTGAAATATTGAATTTGAATGCTTAACTATGCAGGAAGCAATGATGTTTGTTGTGCTCACTGTACTCATATTTTGTTTTCTCATAGCACTATTTATTTAAAACTTTGGTCTATGGAAGTTTTAAAGTATATGTTGACATACAACTCTCTAAAGGTAAGCAATAATGGAACTCAGTTGCTAAAATTAATGAATAGTATCAACTGATTCAAACATTGATCTTTAGTAAATATTGTTTGAGCAAAACAAAAATTTTAAAGGAACATTGAAAGGGATGCACATATACATTAAATTTGGGTGCCTAAATATTGATGCACTCATCTGTTTCCACAGGTCTCTTGACCTTGCCAGAATAACCCCAGGTTAGCAATGTAAACATTATCAAATGTGCTCTCCACCTCTTCCTTTTTCTATCATTCTGGGAAGCTAGCTTTCCTTCATATTTTAACCTATTCTTAATGTTTTACCTTCTAGTTTTCTTTCCTTGGGTCACAAGCCTGCATCAGACCTTTCATCTGGAATTTGGTACAATTTCTTGAATGTGTTGCAGGATTTTTTGCCAAAGATTATGGATTTCTGCGAGCAAGCTGCCCTGATTTGACCACTTTCTATATGACCCCTAATCAGTGCCTCTTAACGTTTAACAGGACATGTTGTTGATATTACTCATATTTGGCTCGATGAGGTTCAATGAACAGGACCCAACAATTTTACAATACATATAAAAGTCATTGCATTTTCATTTATACTGCTAACTGAAGTCTGTCTTAAAGCTGTAGGCTACTGCTCACTTTGAAATTTCGCTAGGACAGGATGTCCCTTAATGCACTGTGATGTACATCATATATAGTGTAATTTACTCTAGATCCTAAAACCTATTCTCTTCCAAAGTCAATCTTGTTTGTGCTGTCTTTGCACTCACTGCATCAAACCACTTTTCTATATGCTATTATGATACAAATTTCTTAACTATACCCCTCTGCTTGTCTTGGTATCCTTTGTTTATAGCCCCTCAAATATCCCCAGCTGCAGATGCCTTACCCAAAGGTCCACTTTGGAACATTTAACTGAAAATGCTCACATACTTAACTCACAGTTTATCTTTTAGGAAACAGATCTTGAGTACCCTTTCTAAGAATGTGTCTTCCTTAAAGCCACTATTACCTTTCCTAATATTATGTCTTACTTAGCCTTTACATCATTTAAATTTATTTTCTTGCATATGTGTTTATGAGTTCATCAAGTTTTGAAATATCTTTGAGGGTTGGAAGCTTTTCTGCAGCATCAGTTTTCAACTGAAAAAATATTTGTAATTAAAAAAAGTAAAGAAAATCCTTCAGAATGTAGAGGCTAATGCCCTATTAACATGAGGAAATAATGAAATATTTCTATTTTATCCAGCACATTTGGTAATACAATTATATTATTATCACAGATATTAAAAATACTTATATGTGTACTATATCCTATGGAAAGTTCATAAGAAATAACTGTTATATGTGATCTTATGATGGTGAGAAAGTTAAAAAGTAATATTTCATGTGAATATATATTAGTGCTTTTCTACTAAAAATGCATTTTGTTTGGGGACAATGAAATACATCCTAGAAATATAATGGTTCTCCTAATATCTAATCTCAGAGTAATGACAATTTATAACTATTCATGCTCATCTTAACTCTTGTACATAAAAACACAATCTCAGAAAGATCAGGGTGTAATATCAGCTGCTGGCTTCAGAAAGACCATGAAGAGTTGAAACTTATATATACTCAACTTTATTTCTGACACAAATCAACTCTACTATCCCAGAAGTACTCAAAATATTTGGATCTGTGCTCTAGTAGTCCCCAAGTCCCTTGGACAATACTATGAAAATATGTTTATTTATTTGGCAAGTCATGTCTTCATTTATGTATTCAAATAATAACAATTTCTTGTAATTTGGCTATAAGCCAAATACTATGCTTTTGCAAAAAGATTTCTCCTTTTGACAACTTTGTCCTGAGAATATAGGTAAATCTTATCTGTATTAATGTATGATTTCCTAGGTAAAATTTTCTGAGACTCGGATGCTATCCAAACTTTTTTTTGGTATGAAAGGTTGAGGGATTTGTATTCCTTATGGCCATTTTTATATTCCAGTTGTGAAAGATTACCATAGTTCATAAGATATTGCCAAATAAATAATTGATTGTTTGGAACCTCAAGGTTGATTTTTAGATTTTGAGGTTATTGCTGCTTATATTAGAATAGTAAACTGAGACTTTTTTTTTTTTTTACTATATATGTCAGGAGGACCAAGTTGGAGTTTGAAAATGTTTTCATAATATTTTTGAGGTATTTAATTAAAGCCAAGATATACCATTCTTAGGAGATAGGCACCTGAATAATATAAAAAGTCTCATATAAAGATGATGGAGAGAGGTGAAGAGCAATTTCATTAAACTGTTTTTTATCCATTTTGAAATAAGCAACATTTCTATTTGACTTTATGACTGCTGTTTATGTGCCTCATACATACCTTACATGAGGTTTGTTGAACTCAACATCTAATATGAAACACTTTTATAGTTCACTATAAAAGGAGTGACTCAATCCTAATGGTTAAGGGGGAAATTGTTTTAACAGAGAGACAAGCTCTGTGAGCTCATTCATTAATAATAATAATGACTGTTTTGCATGTGATAGGTATTGTTCAAAGCACTTTACTTTTCTAATACATAAAAATCTCCCATCACCTTTATAAAGTACTTTGTATTATTGATCCCAGAGAAATTTAAAGAGTTTGAGGGATTTGAACATGGTAATTCAGAAAAAAAAAAAAGTTTTAGTTTGAAGATAGGGAGAAAGATTCTGGGAATCATTATTTAAGCAATACAACATGCAAACTCCCATCTTAAATCCAGACTGTGGCATGGTATGGGCTGGGTACATAAATGCATATGTAAGAGAATGAAATTGGGAAGAAGGAAAAAAACATACCTAAAGATGAAGAAGCAACTCTACCTTAACCCTGGGTTTAATGACACAGGCCCAATTATAATGTACCAGTAAAGGGTTTTGTGACTATATCATTGTAAGTGACCCAAGTATACTTACATTTTCTGTGATTCTATTGTCTTATGACTCAGTATATAATTATTTACTAATTGTTCATGATCAGGAAATTATGAGAAATGTGGGAGTCAAAATCAGATATCAAATATTTTCTATTTCCCATAATACCTAGCACAAGAAAAAACATTTTAATGCTATTAATTTATGACTAACTGAAAAGCTTCTGTGAAATCAAATCAGAAAAAAAATGTAATATCAGTTTGATCCAATATCCAGATATGATAAAAACTAACAGAATGTCAAGATCATAAGAATTCAATGTTTTTTAGGACTAAAACGTATTATAAAGACGGTGGTAGAAATGACAAAGGTTTTTTTTTAATTTTTGTTTTAAGTTGGTCTACTTGAACTTTAAGTTTACATGACGCCTCTGAATTTCTGATTTCACTGATTCTATAGTTTCAAATGCCTTTTTACAAAGTAATGTTATGTAGCATGAGTTGGATATGGTCAGAGATTAGTCTATATGAGTGTACACTTCTTTTCTATGAACTAACACAAACTTTACAAAACTAGAGTTTTCATAAATTATATTTTATCTTCTCCACAGAATAGCAGACTCCCCTAAAATTATTAATTATTTAGATAAATTAATTTAAAATACAGCAGTAATAAAAAAGTTAGGTTGTTAAGATAACAAATTACTCATTCAAATGTTAATTGATCCCAGAGTTCTAAGCCTTATAAAGGAATATCATCAGCACTCACAAATGCTCTTAGTAGCCCTTCTATAGGACACTGCCTAGATATCCTGTTTGACAATTTGGCTATCTTAGCTGTGATAGCCAACTTTGTTTGGTCATACCATACTGAGGAAATGAATAAAGTCCCTGAGAAGTGGAATCTTAGCCTGGTCCTTCAAAACCATGGCATAGTAACATGTGGCTGATGAAAGACATCAACAAAGCTCAAGGTAAAACCAGATTTAAATATTCCATTTTCTTTCTATTTTCTAGCCAGTTTGTTATTAGGAGGCACATTCCTTTCTTTGGAAAATTATAGTAATACACTGTGTATAAATAAATATATTGTATATATTTTTTATAAGTGCATTAATTTTGCTTGCTTAATTTTCTCAATAAAATGACTACTAATTAATCACAAAATAGAACGCTCTTGAAAACAGAACATATTTCCTTAAAATTAAAAAAATTATTTTGCTGACTCTACAGAACAAATTAACAAATATCAAGGGAATAGAATTCCTAATTAAATGTTTAATAATATTGCATTAATTATATAATTTATATGCACTACATACAATATTTTACATAATTTTATGACACAAAAATTGTAACATATACATAAATGTAATATACACATA
The DNA here is from genome assembly GCF_001458135.2 of Marmota marmota marmota. NCBI lineage: Eukaryota > Metazoa > Chordata > Mammalia > Rodentia > Sciuridae > Marmota > Marmota marmota. The sequence goes on along the minus strand of NW_026000174.1, from coordinate 36,747,246 downwards.
TGTTGCATACCTCAAATGTACATCCCCCTCCATATATAACACATGTATGTAATATATAAAACATACATGTATGCATCTGTATGTATTAAATATTATTTTTCTTTATCCATTCATTTATTCAAAATCAAAACATTTGAGATTGGAAAGTGCTTCTTGCAAGCATCCCTAGTAAATTTTATTGAGTCTTTTCCCAAAGGCGATTACTTCTATGAATTTGATGTATATCTTGTCCTTTAAACTGATTTTATGATACACAATATATAACATATAGTTCATGTATTTGAATGATTGTTAAATACTGTACATATAATGTTGAAAATTTTCACTCAACATTATATGTTGTATGTGAATCAATGTTGATACAAATATATTGTTGGTTTATTCATTAAGTTTATATTTTGCCTTCAAAATATCGTTATAGAAAATATATGAACTTTGTACATTAATTCTACTAAAAATAAGTAATTAAATTACTCCCACTTTTTAATATGAACATTGATGCATTTAATGTGCTTGTGCATATTCCCCAGTAAATAAATTCTAAGACCTTTTTAAAAACTAGTTATAACAATTGAATGTCAATGACTATTTCTATTTACTTCACAACTCATTCATCCAGAGTTATGTTAATGCATAATATCTTAGTTGGTCATATATGGAGTTACATAACAAATGTAGCAATAAGTTAAAAATCGAAGCCATGAACTCACAGAGCCTGAAACTTCAGTAAATATATTGTAGAAGGAAAAAAATGGAGACCATAGAGACTATCACATATTCATGAATTCTATAACTGTCTTATATGCAGAGCATCTGGAACAGCATTAATAAATCAAAGAAGGCAATGAGCATACTATAGTATTTTTTTTTTCAAAAAGCAAAGTGTGATGGCTCATAGATGTAAACTTACCCTGTCAAGAGCTGCTTTCTCTAGTTCATTTTTGGCTACAGCTAATTTTTGTTCCAGATCAGTAAGCTGTTGGGCCTGTAACATAAAAAAAAAGCAAGTCTTTTCAGTGAATTCTAAAATCTCTCAGCCTATTTTAAGTATCTGTTATTCATTTCCAATGAATAAAATATAGGAAAAAAAATACTTTATAAATTTCATTTACAAATTCAGGTTTAAAACATAATTTTGCAAGGTCATTTGATCTGTATGCAAAAAGTGAAATATTCTGAATGAATATGCACTAAATGTTTCACTGGACTAAAGCATGTTTCCAAAATTTCAACTTAAGTCTTTGAAATATTGTGATTTGATCCATCAATTATGTTTCCATTTCTTAGGCCTGAACTGTATCCCCCTGAAAATTTCCTATGTTGATTGAAGTTCTCACCCCAAATATGACTACATACTTTTATTGGCTATAGAGGTATTATGGAGGATAATTAAGGTTAAATGAGTTCATAAGGTTTATCCCCAATTCTTTGAGGACACATGTTCTTCTAAGGAAAGCATGAGATTTTTCTCTACTACACCACATTTAATAACCATGTGAGGACAGAAAAAATAGTACTACCAATAACCCAAGGAGAATCCTCTCCAGAAACCAAATATATGGCTATCTTTATCTGGGGCTTCTAATGTTAAGAGCAGTAATAAAATAAATTTGTGCTGTTTAATTCACCCATCTGTCATTTTGTTATGGCAACCCAAGCAGATCAGTGCACTAGTATTCACTGTGTTTTTTTTTATTTTTTGAGTCTTAAACATATATAAATGTATCCCATCATATGTCTGCAATTCTCAAATACCAAAACTGTGTTCTTTAAAGAAAATGGCTTCAGATTTGAAAAATACATATTCAAATCCTGCCTCCATCTCCTCCTAGTCATGTGATCTTGGCCAAAGCACTTGACTTTTCAAAATTAAAAATGACAATACATTTCTACACCATACAACAACATCCAAATGAGAAATATTAAAAATTGGAAGTTTCATTGTCAGCATACCTATAGCATTTGTACCACCTTGATTTGTTCCATTATTATTTTGCTCATCCATTTATCTTTAACTATTCCCCATATTTCTACTCTTCCTGACACTGTGCTTCACCTTGAGTATTGCAGAGGTTAATTTAAAAATTATCCTTTCTCCTAACTGACCTTTAAGCTTGTTTTCTAAATCTAGTTTATTATGGTGTAAGTTAAGAGAGAATAATTGAATACATTTATTTTAATTTGTATTATGAATGCTCTCATCTGATTACTTACTAGAATTAAATCAAGCATTTCATACACCAACCAATATTAGTTTGTTGAGTATGTGTGTGAATATATATATATATATTCACACACACACTCAACAAACTAATATATATATATA